>NC_141376.1:24259540-24559540 GCF_017979445.1 Akebia trifoliata
TGGAAACCCAATACTGCGACAGTGGAAGAGGAAAGAATGGCATGGAAGAAAGTCTTCAGCCATGGTAAGAGAGACATGATCATTACTTATGACCCATCTTTCTCATTTGATTAGAACAAAAAAAAGATGATATTTTTCACAATAAATATAGTCCTTGAAAAATTTTTAATATAAAAAAAGGTGAGAATAAGTGCACAACAATGGAGAAATGCCCAAAATTCCTGCTCTATTTGGGAAAGAGCATGTTGTGTCAGTGGATGGTCACAATAAGTTATCCGGTTTTGAGAGAACATTTCTAAATGATTTGGTGTTTTGGTAGGGAGGAAAAGAAGCCAATCGATGCTACGTGCCCGGTTGTCATCTGCTGCTTCATCTTCTCTTGAAGATCTAGATGTTGCAAACAAAGTCTTCTTTCCTCCATTGAATGTAGGTTTTTATTTGCACTCATATTGATTTCAATTTATATAAAAATTAATTCAAATCAACAACTTTATAGAAAAATTTAAGTTCTCCAAGTATTACCTTTTTATATATTTGAGTACGGTTATTCTCTGAGTGTTTGGTGTTTTCGACATTTCTTGACTTGGACATTATTGTTCCCATAACAGCATAGACATGGTATCGTGTTAGCTTTTCACTTAGAGCTATCATATAATGGCCTTTTTGATAAATTGGTAGATGAACTTATATTTTAAATTGCCCCCTGACTGTAGATCTATTTCTCATTTACCTCATGTGACTCTAGTACATCAGTTTTCACTTCTATACAATATGGTTTTCAATTCAATGGGAATATTTGAAGCACTATGTATTTTGCTGTATTTTCAATAGAGTGTGCATCAATGCATTTAATTTTGTCTTTTTTAATGGAAATAAATGAATTCTAGGATCTTGATCTTGATATGTTTATGGCTCTCTATTGTGAAGGAAGTCCTGTGACAAAATCATTTCAGAGTTATGTGGAACTAAAGAAAGGCTTGAAGGATGTTGAAGCTTGGCCTAACATTGAGATGAGGCAACTTGGTCTCACCGATGAACAAAACTTACGCAGATTAATCTTCAATGAGGTTGGTGCAATTAGAAATGAGATGGAAGAAATTACCCATCTACTACTTGATCTTCAAGACCTAAATGAAGAGACCAAATTGACTCACAACACTAAAGTCTTACGAGGATTGAGATTGAATGGATTCCAACATGTTTACCATCCTTCGAAAGGTCAAAATCATTAAAGCAACAATAGAAATTGATTAATCCAATGTAACTATCGTAGTATATCAGTGGCCTATAGAGAAGGAAGTCTGGTAGACAAGATGACAATTTCAATCAAATTGAGAGATCGAATTGTCTCGAAGTGTAAAGAACGATTCAAGAGAAGTTACTTCAATATCATTGGCGAAGAAATGTATGAGGAGGTACAGATAAGATGGTTTTAAGCTGGCGGTGGACAAGTTGATTTCAACTGTATTCAAATGATATGGTTTTGAGTTCATTTGATTTTTCAATTTTTAACAATTGGTGATCTTATTTTATAATAAATTTAGTATTTGTAAAGTAGAAAATTTATTGAAATACTCATTTTGTCAGATGACACTACACAATTTTTTGATCTACAGCGGCGGTTATAACAGCGGATAATTTTATCCGATGCTATATGTACCTTTGTTGCAGCGGATAATTTTATCCGCCACTATATAAGTTCTTTTTTGCAGCGGATAATTTTATCCGCCTCTATAGGAGCCGCGCATACGAAAAAAAATCAATTCACATACATATAGTAGCGGAAACATATATCCACCACTAAAAAAGATTTTTTTTTTTTTTTCATTCAAAATTTTGTTTAGTGAGTTTTTTCATTTTTTTTAAAACTTAATATAATAGCGGATTATATTTTCCGCAGCAATAACTACAGCATTTTCATGTTTTTGGCAGCGGATAATTAGTTCTGCCGCGATAGAGACCCATTTATATTGAATTTTTACAAATGGCAGCGGATGATTGGTTCCGCCGCGATAGAGACCCATTCATATATGAAAGCCAATTTCATTTAAGAAGAAATGGCAGCGGATAAATGGTTCCGCCACAACAGAGTCCTATTCATATTGAAAAAAATTCCATTTATTTACAAATGGCAGCGGAGAAACCTATCCGTCTGTAAAAAAATTGAGGGAAAAAGAAATTTAACAGAGGATCCGTCCGTTTATCTACAAATGGCAGCGGAGAAAACCATCCGTCTGTATAAATCTTGCGGGAAAAATAAATTTGAGCGAGGAAAGAACGAGGCGCGAAAATCATTTTCCCTCTTCCCTCTCATTTTTCCCTTTGTTCCTTCGTCTCTATCACTCACTCTCGTTTTCTCTCTGCTGTTGGTGCTCACGATTACTTCTACAAGCTGGATTGCAGCATCTGGTAAGCTCTCTCTCTCTCTCTCTCTCTCTCTCTCTCTCGTTTCGATCTTTCATTTTTTGCAATTGGTACTCTAAAACCCATCAATTTATATCCGATCCTTCAACACCCATGGATTCAATCCGTAAAGACGACACAAATTTCAAACCCTAGAGTTCCATCGATTTCTTATTTGGATTTCTTCATGTAATTGTGATTTGTTAAACCCATTTCTTTTTTTTTTATATTATTATTATTAATTATTTGAATTTGTGTTGGATTGTTGTTGCTCTTTATGGCTCCAATGGAGGATTATAGATCTAATTTTTGAGATTGTGAAGGAGTTTTCAAGGTTTTTTGAGTGTCAAAATATTTTCAAACTCACTACCATATTAATATTTGGAACACCCCTTATTGGAACTATGCACAAAAGTTAGACTTATTGGTTGTTTAGAACCATTGGATTTGAGCATTTTCATCTGCTAACGTTATCTGTCTGATTGTAGCATTTTTTGGTAGTGAAATCTAACATTGTAACACACCAATCAGGTTGATTTTTTGTTGGGTTTGAAAGAGTGGAACATCTCATTTTTGCTTTTGGAGACCAAACTCTATTTCCATTTTTCTATTTATTTATAAGTATTCTCCAATATTGGAATCAAAGTAATTCTTCCTATGGATTTGCCTCGTGAAAATTCTACACTGATTGTCTTCTACTTTTTTCTTTTTTATATCAGATATGAATGTACTCATCTTTTAAAATAGTCAGTTTTTCATTGCCATTTATCTAACTTGGGAAACTTTTATAGGTATATATACGAATATGGGGTGCCTGATACAGCTTTACTCGAAAAAAGGAAATGATTAACTATCTAAAATTTAGTGTATTTATGTTATATGAAAATATTTAAGAAAGTTAGTCATATTTTTAAACCTTTTGGACAGGCTTGTTTGTGTTATTACTTATCAGGGCTTAAAGAATACATATTCACCTTTCTTGCTTTCGTGGTGATTTGTACAAAAAAAAAAGTGTTGTTTTTAAGAGAGTAAAGAATTTGTTCAACTCTATGAGGCCAAGATACCTTTGTATTTGTTGGTCATCCATCAATCTCTATATTTATGGTATCCATTTTTATGATTTTGTCTCTAGGTGTGGAAAAATCATATATGGGTTGTGCTAGTCCTATTGATTTTTTTGTTTTGTCTGATATGTAGGATGGAGTAGCCAAATATATTGGAAAAAAGAAATAGATTTTTGGTGAATCAAAGGGGGAAGTCACTTAACATAGGGAAGCTTTTTGGTGGAATGATGATGTTCAAAAAGCTGTCAAGTCCAAAAGAAGGGTAAAGTGAAGGACTAGAGGAGGTGAGAAAATTGTTTAACAACAGAATAGATTGAGAAAAACTTCAAAAAGGTGTAAAAATGCTAAAAAGGGAGGCAAAAATAGGGGTGAAGTGAAGGACTAGAGGAGGTGAGAAAGAATTAACAAATGAATAGATTGAGAAAAACTTCAAAAGGTATAAAAATGCTAAAAAGGTATGCAAAATAGGGGAAGAGTGAAGGACAATGTGTTGACATCATTGAGAATAAGGTTATCGAAAAATGATTTTGATATATGAAAAAAATAGGAATATCAGGAAACAATATGATATTGTTTTGTGTTGGGCAAGTTAGCCATTGAGGCTGTACCATGATAGTCATGATGATGAACAAAGAAAAGAGGTAGAAACTTCATATTGTCATTTTTGACCCTGAGAATTAGAGTACCTAGTACGTAGTTGGTGGGAATATGGGGAAGGAAATGAGCCTCCTTGAAGTTAAAACTTGGTGACTAAGATGGAGAGATGCTTTTGAAATGCTGTGTGACTGATGTCAGATCTTTTTTAAGAGTTTGTTAAAATGTTCTGATCTTTTTTAAGTGATTGTTTCAATCCATCATCGAGCATTCACGCATAAACATAGGAAGAGACTTTCCAAATAAATTACTTAAATGGTGTCAAATTCAACTATGTTCCAAGATTAAAATAAAATGGGTGATTAGAGAAACTATAGCATACATGCTTAAATGTGCACCTATAAAAAAGTATTATATGCTCAAAAATTTTATTTGTCTTCTTGTAGTTATTTGCTAGTATTGTAGTATTTAAGAGATTTCTATATAAAATTATAATTTTTCAACTTCATTAACAGTTGAGGGTTTAAATTTACTTACCTATTAAATGTGTTACACCTGTAACACAACTTGATGAAACTCTTCAATGGAACCTTGAGGTCATGAGTTTAATTTCAACTCACCATACAAGAAAGAAGATAAACAAATTATTAGAAAATCCCTCATGTCGATGCACTGTTATCAATTATTTGAGGGTTTTGGATTGATCATGTTGTTATTATGTACTCTTGTCATCCTTGCTGACCATTTCATATCGCTTTTTCACAGTAAGCACTCTTGGAATGTATGCAGAGATCAGGACTCTATATACCACACCAAGATAAAATTGCCTATGCTTTGTAAGTAAGGTCATCTGAGAGAGAGAAATTTCAAAAGCATCATAGGTGGGAAACAGAAAACATAGAAGACTTGGACCAATGTCCGATTCAAGACGAGAACATTATCGAGAAACCTGATCCACCAGCCATGACGTTGCTTCATTATTTTATCTCAAGATAACATATCTTTTTTAACTGATGTGCATACATGTGAAAAGGTAAATGTGTGTTTATTCTATGTATTTTGTTTTTATGTTTGTTTTTGGATGGTTTGCTTTGTGTACTATCATGTTAATTTTCTTTAACGTGGGAAACATTAAAATCTAAGAATTTTTTATGATACTTTCGTGTTTTCAACACATACATTTGGTGAAACATTTCAGTTTTTTTAGTGTCTATTTGGTTATTTTTTCTTTGATCAGAATGTCTTGCAAATGAGAGTGCTCGGAAACTGCAAAGAACAACATTGTGTGAGTTTCCCAATCTGTTTGTTGAAGATATGTTGGTGTGTCCTAATCGGTATGATAGTGAGCTAGAAAGTCTCTAGTTTTCGTGAAAGTTCGTGGATTGATCTAAAAGTGGAAGCAGGTTCAGAAGCAACCATAAACTCAGCTGCAGCCGTTGCAGAAGCAGTAACAACAGTCTCAAAGCTCTTCTAAAGGAAGCGGGAAGTGGAGGAAAAAACTACTATTTCTGTTTCTTTTGTCTGGGGTGATTGGGTCCATATGGTTATTTTGATTCATAAACAAGAGTACAATTTTGTAGATGACAGAGATGCTTGCCAACATGTGTGATGAGAGGGCCCGGATGTTGCAAGATCAGTTCAATGTAAGCATAAACCTTGTCCATGCCTTGGTCATTCTCATCTCAACCTTCTACAATTAATCAGGTTATTCTATCTTTTAACCCAAATTTTGGTTTCATTCATTTTTCAGATCTTTTAGGTAGGAATCATGAAGACCCAATAAAATTAATTGATAAGAGTCATGAAGCATTAGGTAATACCCTTTGCACGTAATTACATAGATGAGGATCGAGGTTGGCATGTCTTTGGTTTCAATATTGTATTGTAGGAATTATGATGTTGACTCTCTCTTTTCCACAAAAAACTTTTGCAGCGTATATAGAAAGAACAGGTTTTGAAAGGCCACTAACTAGTGGAGTTGCTTACGCTTTGAAAGCTCTGCATTCTGAGAGAGCAATTTGAGAAGCTGCACAAATGGACAATAAAGAAAATGAAGACAGAGGACCAATCCCCAGTTCAAGATTACATTCTTGAGAAGTTGGATCCTTCACCCATCCACTATGAATATGCACCTATTATATTCTCCCAAGAAACTGTCTCCCATATTGTCTCCTTTGATATGATGTCTGGCAAGGTGTGCTTTCTTTTCATTGCAATTTTGTTTATTTTTTTTACTCTTATTTTAAAATAGGGGTAATAGATGGGGAAATCTAATGCTGGAGCATATATGCAATAACATAGTATGTGTTCATGTGTGTGTGTATGCATAGTTGTACAATCCGTTCCATTTCCATATATGAAGGACTGTCATTAATGAAGGGGTGACATATAACTGTGTAACGTCTTTCATAGTGTCTTCACAAGATCTAATAACATATAGCTAAAAATTTCTTAAATTTTCATAAAATTCCTTCAACTGTGAGAAGTATGTGGGTATCTATAATAGAGGTGCCAAGCCATAGATAGCTTCATGGAGTTCCTTATTAGGTACTACTACTTATCGAAATGTTTGTGAAATAGAAACCTTATATTGCTGTCTAAATGAGATTAATTCTTTTATTTTATTTTATGTTTTCAGTTAGCTTCCTTTCATTCAGTGGATACTTGAACAAGACCCCATCATCCAAAATTGCTTAGTTTTATCATTGCCATGGTTCTGAAATACCAAATGTATTGTTTTTAATTGAGGGTATTTTATGGACTGCTTATGTGTTTGGTGGGCATTATATTATGACCTGCTTATGCCTTTCACTCAATAGTTTGTGGATTCTTGATTACACACTCTTTTCTAAAGTTATCATCTTCATTTCTTAGCTATGAGCACATTTCTTGGTGCTTGACATGGATACAAGGTGTCTGACATGATACCTTTTGATCGGTATTCTTACATTCGTAAAGCGGATTTTAGATTTTCATTGCTGATGTTCTGCATTAGCGGAGTGTGTGAGGCTGCAGACTACAGTCCCCGAAGGTTATCAACTCCTAATCGAGTCCATGGCCAGTGCCTCTTCATACTGCATGCCTTCTTGCCTTCCATCGTGCCATTGAAGTTCGACCTTTCAATTGCACTAAAAGTGTCCTTGAACTGGCAAAGGAACCATCACATTTCTGTGTGGATGAGGTAAATGTATGTGGTCAAACATTATATGTATGCCATTTCTTCTTCCAATTGGTGTGAATATTTATTTTCCCCTAGTGGAGTTTATTTCTAAAAACATAACTAGAGGTCTTTCATGTTTGAGCTTATAATTCTCTGGTTATGTGGTCCTCTTTGGCTTCTAGCAAACTTTATTTAGGGCCCATTAGGATGGAACATGAAATATGGCTGATGTTATTTTTTAATGAGCCCCAACTGTGATTTGAATTCATTTGCATGGCTATACCCATTTTCTATTTGAAATTCATATGGAGGTCTTAAAATACAGTTTGCCCTGTTATAGGGGAAATGTGCTTTCTCTCTATAAATGTTAACTCCAATTTCATTTGCACTATGGAGTCTAGTTCTTGTTCAAATGTGGCTTAGTGTCATAGGTACGTTTTGAATAAAAGATTTAAGGCATCGTATAAAACTGTCCCTTTTACTCTTTCTTTTAGTTATGCATTATATGGTTGGGCTAAGATCGTCAAATATGGGCTTTTTTCACATAGTGTGTGTGGCCAAGGGCCTCCAATCTTTCTCATTGAGCTGGCCAGCAGCATTTGTTGTTCTTCACGCAGTTTATTTCTTCATCCACTATATATTTGCTCGTCAGGCAGCTCATATTGGAGCCTTGTACTTTTCATTTCTTGCCATGCACTTGGCTTCTGGTGTGCCTGGTGTATTGGCAGCACTAACAGTGGTGTTCAATTCATGTCTTTTTGGTGCAATAACACCTTATTATAGTGGTTGTGCTGCAGCTTATTATGGAGGTACATCCTTTTCTCTATAAAATATTTGGTTTTTTATTTTATTTTTATTTTATTTTTTTATGCTTGTTTTCAAATTAATTTCTCTTTTTTCAGTCTCCTAGGATTTAATAACCGTTTCCACGCATTCTTTTATCATATCTCATAATCGTATAACTTCTTTTTGGGTAATTTCCGTTCATGTTGTAGTGGCATAGAAAATGGCCCTTTAGCCATTCATATTTTTCACATTTTTCCAAACTGCTCCTACACTATCTCTTAGTTGGTCATAATAAAACATCATGCACGAACCATTGTTGGTTGTAAAATAATTTTTAGAAGTCAAGTTTCAAAGCGTGATGTTGGAAAAGATTCATAACAATTTTATATTTAAAATAAGAAGATAACTTTTGAAAAAACATATTTATCATGTGGATCATTGTAAAGATCTCAGAGAACTTTCTAATGGAATAATTTTTATCATATATCACCTAACTTCTGGGAAGTTTTGTCTTATGTAAAATTCTGAACGAAAGAGGCACATGGAGTCGCAACATGGTTGCTTGAAAATATTGTAAATTTTACAAGGAAATCTTTGTGGTTGTGGCCCTTTCTATGCTTTTAATTGATAATATTCAGGGTATTCACGAATAGTATAACAGTGACAAGGACATTTTCTACAGATTCTAGATCTATTGTTTATTGTTTTATGACAAGGTTGCCACTTTTTACTTTCTAACTCCTCGCTCAATGGGATTCATGCAGTGAGGGCCTTTCCTAAGGATGACCCAACAAAACCTTGTAGATTGACTGCATTTATGGGATACAGGTTGACTCACATTGTGAGAGATGTTGATAAACCTGGATCTAGTGAGCCTTTTCTCATTTATAGTCATTCTTGATCCAAGACCCACTCATTCTGACGCTGATGATGCTCTTGAATTTTATAATATATCTTTCTAAATTATGTTCATGTACTACTTACTATGTTGTACTTACAAATTCCTTTCTTTTAACACAGAGCTTCACAAGAAAGAAACACGTGAGGCAGTGACTATAATAGAGACACCACTTATGATCATCGTTGGAGTTGTTGGTTATGTGAAAACTCCTTGTGGCCTTCGTTCTTTGAACACTGTTTGGGCTCAACATCTTAATGAGGAAGTGAAGAGGAGATTTTACAAGGACTGGTGTAAGTTGAAGAAGAAGGCATTCACCAAGTATTCAAAGAAATATGAAACTGAAGAAGGGAAGAAAGATATTTAGTCCTAACTGAAGAAACTGAAGTACTGTTCTGTAATTCGTCTTTTGGCTCATACCCAGGTATTCCTTCTCTTCTTGAGCTTATTTAGTCTCTTTTACATATTGAGATGACCATATTTATATTTTACATCCCCATTTGTGGTTTTATAGATTAGAAAGATGAAGGGACTAAAGCAGAAGAAAGCTCACCTTATCGATGTAACCAGAGCATAGGACCTATTATGTAAGATGGTTTATGTTTCTATTAGTTCGGGTCAAATAGGTAGACATTGATGTAGCATAGTCAGTTTTAATTTTTGTTGGTAATCGGCTAATGGGATAATATTAACATTTTTCTTATGAAAAGGTTCAGCATAACCAATGTTCCATTTGTCAAAAACAATGATCAATGAAAGATAAGTTTTAGTCAAATGTAAACAAGTAATGTATTATTGACTTAGATGCTCAAGCCTAAGCTCGAAGTTACTTAGGACATGGGTGTGTATTGATCATTAGATATATCTTTAGGATGCATTGACACCTGATAGAGTCTTGAACAAAGTGATTTGATGTGTACGTGCGTGTGTGCACATATATTGTGTGCATAAACACACCATTTGTCAAGTGATATGTGAGCTTGCATAAATTGAACATGATCATAAGTATGCTGTGTGATCCACTTTTAAAGTTGTAGTCCTTGTTGCAGATCTATGGTGATTTAGAGGGAAAACTAAAACAGATGACCCTGCCATAGGTTGAGGGTAAGTGGTAGAACTTGTCATTTTCTATTGTCACTTAATATATTTTTGTACTTAGTATAAATTTTTCACTTATACAATTGCCATTATGATGGAATCAGTCACCTATGCATTTTTTTAGGTTTTTATAACTAAGACACTGAATTCAGCCACCAACAATAACCAACAGAAATAAGTGCTTGTTTCTACATTGATTTCTAAGATTACACCTAGAAAATACACTATGCACACTCCCTAGTCAGGATCCATGGCTACTTCTTCCCCTTAAAAGCTCTGGAACTCAAAAGTAGGCTATTTGCCCCCTTTCTTTAAAAGATGTGTTGGTTCATGGGGCAAGGTAACTATGATTTAATCTTTAACTATGGTCACACTTCTTTAACTATGATTTTTTTCTTTTACTTTATCAACTATGATTTTGATAATATTTTCCTTTTTTTTATGCAGGGTTACCAGGGACCAATATTTGAGTACTAAAGAGTTCATTAATGTTGTTATAGAGGAGCTGAGAGCAAGACTATTGGGGAAAGCAAAGTTGTAAACCCCTATCCAATTTAATAATATATGCACATAAAACACATTTAGAAAGCAATCATTCTCTTATGCCTGTTCTGTCTCTATCTGCATTATTCTCTTATCGTTGATCATTGTTGCCGATTTTGTTTAATATCATTTCATACAGATTATATCATTGTTTGGTAGTATCCACATGTTTCTGAATGTTTGTTACTAGAAAAATTAGTGTTGCACAATGGGGTTTTGTTCCTGTTGATGAGCGGATGCAAATAACTGATAAAGATGGCAATATGGTCTGTGATAAATTTTCTTAATGAGTTTGCAGTTTTTGATATCTGTTTCCAACAATTACTGATATGGTGCTTTAATATGTAGGTTCCTCATTTGTACTGCATCGGTGATGCAAATATGTGATATATTTATGAAAATGCTTTAATCATGTCATTCTTCTCTATCTCTTCACTCTATTTCTGAAAATGTTGTTCAGTTCAGGAAGGGTTTCTTCCCGCCTCTGGGGGAGAGAGCAAGTAATACTGGAATCTTCCGGAAACAAACCAATTCCGATAGAGGGAGGGGAAGCGATATTGAATAGATGAGTGGGTTGATAGGGAGGGCCGGCCGGAAATCAAAGAGAAGTGAGTGGGATCAGGAGACGCCTAGATAATTCTTCAATTTCTTTGAAATATTGTTTAATGCAATATCTGCTCTCTTAAGGAGACCTCGTGATTATGTTGCTTTCTCTCTCTCTTTGGTGATTCCATGTGCTTTGATGTCAGATTACTTGATCAGTTCACAACCTGAGTTGCACCCTAGATGACTTGTGTTACAATTATCTTAATGTGTTGTCCACCAAGATTGTTTAGCTCCAATTCTATTTGAAGTTCATATTGGTTAATGACAGATCTTAATTAGTTGCTCCATGCATTAATAGTTTGATATATATATAAAATGTTTAAACTGTTCTATCCACCGAGCCACTATTTAGCTTGAATTCTATTTTAATCATCAAAACTTTTATACTCTTAACTTTCTAATGAGACAGAAATGATATTTTTATTGAAGAAACATTATACTCTTTTTTCGTTAAGTTTGTAAATATCTTTCTCACTCTCTTTTGTGCTCAACCCATTATATTATCATGCACCGATATTTTGCCTTGTTTACTGCTTTTTTGTTTCATTTTTAACTTTTTCATCCCATGTGCCATGTTAAAAGAATTGTCGTATCCATCATTTCTATTTGAACTACCTTTTGATGGATGAAACATCTTACAAAATTTTTTTGTTCCATGTGTAGTTAGCTCGATTTTGAAGCTAAATAATAATTATTCATGGATTCTTTACAGGGTATGAAACCTATCAACTAGTTCTATTCTACTGTTGGTAATAGGTGTGCAGAAAAAAAAATAAATTAAAAACTTAATTTTTTTTTTATATAGTTTAGATATCGGTTTGTAATCTATGCCTAAAATCTCAGATTTAGAACATCAATCTTATAGACATCGGATTTTAAATCGATGTCTAAGATTTTTTTTTTATATATTTAAATGAAGATTTGGAACGGTTTTTAACCGTTCCTAAGTAACTTATTGCAGCGGATATTAAAATCCGCCTCTATATGTTGTATATTCTATTATTTTAAAATTGATGTATTGCAGCGGATATGAAGATCCGCTGTTATATGTTGAATATTCTATTAATTTAAAATTTTATCTATAACAGCGGATACTAAGATCCGCCGTTATATGTTGAATATTCTATTAATTAAAAAATTGATCTATTGCAGCAGATATTTATATCCGCCGTTAAAGATATTACATTTAACAGCGGAGCCTATTTTCCGCCGCTACATTTAGCGACCGAGGATCTTATTTCTGCTGCTCATCGCCGCAATATCTTTTAGCAACGGAAAAATTACCTTTTAGCAGCGGAAAAATCCGTCGCTGTAGACCAAAAATGTTGTAGTGTGATTTTTAATATTTGGTGTTCTATAAATATTCCGATGAATCACTTTAGGGAAGCCTAGTTTCCATAATGGAAGAACGGTTCACAACCGTTCTTAAATTATAAATGCATGTGAAACAACTCATGACCGTTTTAAGTTATGATACATTAGGAATGGCTTTAAGTTGTTCCAGACTCCAGAATGTGAAATGGCCTTACACCCTTCCAATTCATTTGCGATGCCTCGATAACGGATGGTCCTAAAGCCGTTTTACACTAATATTGGAACGGTTCAAAACTGTTTCAAATAGCCATATTTGGTGTAGTGATACTTCAAGCTATTGAGTTTTTTGTGGCCAATGTTTTAGAAATTTTGTTTTGAAGTTGGAACAACTTCATTGTAGTTTTCTCAATGTTAAGCAAACGCAACACTTTCCCTAATTATTGTTTTGCTTAAGATGTGGTAGGATTGTTTTAATTCCCTACTCTTGATGGATGGTTTACTTTCAGAGATGTTGGTATTATATTGGTATGTTTAATCTAATTTGGTTGGTTCTAGTGTGGCAATTATATTTTTCTTTGAAACTATTTCTATTGCTTGAGAATTTGAGATTATCTGTTGTAAGATTTCTTCAATGTGTTTATTGTGGTTTCTAGTGTGGCAGTTATAGTTCAATTTTTGTTTCTAAATTGTCTATTTTAAGATCATTTCTTTTACTATTATTATTTTTTAAATTTTTGAACAGAGTTCTAGTGGCAGTAAGTAGATTGGGAGATATGCATGCAATTGAGTTTACTAGTCAATTCTAAACCTTTCGACATTAGTTTTTCACAATTCATCAAATTATGATGAAAGGCCCTCATGGACCAGGCATCGCTACTTTTTATTATTATTATTATTTAAGACTGATCTTTGGATTCAAATTATGTTTTTATTTTTCCACAAGGCATGATCTTTGGAGATAAACTTGCACAAGTAAGATTTAGAAAACTTAAATAGTGGACTTCCCCACATCTAGTATTGTAGTTAGAAAGTGATAAATTGATTGTATGCCTCATTTGCAAAATTGCAATGATTTAAATACACAAGTTTTTGGGGTTTACTAGATTTCGATCAAGCATTAGGTTTCAAAGTTGCAATTCTTATTATGATTTAACCCCTAATAAGAGATACAAAATGTTATAATTAGTATGTTGTCAAGGGGTATATCCTTTATTTGAAGACACGAGTATCTTAAATGTTCAACAAAAATGTAGAGGAGCATGTCTAAATCACCCAAGATTTAATTTGGTTTATGTTATGTATTTTAATTATGTTTTTAGCTACTTTCATAAAGAACTTGGTACTAAGGAAATGCTCAATACCGAAGAATACACAAGGATGTTATCCATGGTCGATGAAGCTCAAGAATCATCAAGGCAAATTCAGGACAGAAGCCACCCGAGAAAGCGCTTTCGTTATAATGAGGATCACTCTTGTTGATGCATTCTTGAATGTTGTAAGTCCTTACTTCAAAAATAAATAGTTTGTAGATTGTTTGGTAAATGCAGAAAAATAGCAAAATGGTATATTCAATTTTTTATATATGATTTAAAAAGTTGTCTGGGATCACACACACACACACACAAATGAGTATATTCAATTTTTGTATACTCTCCCATTTTGCTAAAACACCCTATGAAATATGTGTTCATCTGAATTCAAATAGTATTTCTATTTGAATGGTTGATGGGCGCTTAGTTCTAGTGGAAACTGATTATGGGTAGTCATTTTGAAGAAAATTCTAAATGGATTTCTGTTTCTTGATAAAGTATGTGCTTTGAGATATATATAATTTTCTTACCTATCAGTTTCTAGGGAACATTTAACACAGTAATTTTACAATTGAGATAATGTTACCAAGGTACATGTAGGTTTAGAAGTGAGAAAGCGATAAGTTGAGTTGGCGAATCTATAGCAGCCCTTGATCCTAACCCTTGAAAGTTATAAAGGCTCAATCGACGTGCCCTTGATCTTAAACTTCAGGACTCCGACAGGTGGGACTGGCTAAAAAGAGAGGGAAGTACAAGTGCCCATAATGACTAAAAGTGAAAGGAAGTCATCTTCTTAGCATTTTGAAAACCCTAGAAACTCAAAAGCTAGAAACCTAACGAAGGGGTATACACCGAAACTAAATTACACTAATAAAGGGGAAGTATAAAAGTAACTGTAGCTCGTCAACCAATAGCAAGACCTCTTACTCTACTGCCCAAAATTAATTAATTACCAAGCAAGCAAGGATATGAGAGAGAAGTGTACCTTCCAAGATTGTTTTCAAGTGTTACAACTAAGAGAGAGTGAGGTGAGCATATTTTTATAAGCTTTATAATAACTTGCAGTTGTTAATGAATTGATGAGAACTTTGAATTAGATATCAATATTTTCATTTACTAGAATTTTATTTCGCTTAGAGATGCTTGGTTAGTTGGTCAAATGATCATTTAGTTTTATTTTGTCCATTTCTGTTGATCTGTTTTTATTTTAAAAAAAAAAATTGCACCTGTGAGGTTGTTTTATAAGAGGGAGGTCTTGTAGACTCCCCAAGCTGAGTTTGGAAGAGATTCACTCTTTGAAGATTTGAAATGTAACCAACACGAAAAGGAACTCACATCAATCTGACACAATATGAACATGAGCATGAGAGGGGAGAAGGGATATGGTTCTGGAGCAACTTGGCCAGATGTTACACTACTCAATTAGTGATTGATCCAAGGACAATTGGGGCCTCTTGGTATGCTTACTTTTCAAACAAAGTAACGATTGAAAGGAATTGTGACGAAAGTCTTTCAGCACTTTACGTTGTATTTTGAGGTGAATTACCCATATATATGTTTATTTTATTTTATTTTGTGATCAAATCATGTCATTGTATTTGTAACTACAGTTTGTTCACTTCAAAATTTTGAGAGGGATGATGGAATCCCAAGCCACAAGGATTACCTCCTGCAGCTGTTAGGTTCTTATTGTTGTGGGGGCAGATTGTCTAGGCTGTATTTGTTTCCTGATTAATCTTGCTTCCTCATTGTGGTTGGCAAGATGGGTGGAAATTTTATGTAAAATGGACGTTATTAAGTGCATAATATATATATAGATTCATTAATTGGGTTGTTAAAACTAATATTATGTGGTAGTAATTTTTTTACATGGAAAAAAAAAACCACTGTCTTGGGATGTTGTTTTCTATCATTTGACATTCCATGTAAACGACATATAAACAATAAGGCCTATATATGGTAGGTAAGATTTACAACAATGTCAAAAAAAATTAATTCATATTCTTAACTTAGCAGTAAATAAAGAAATTTTCTATAAATTATGCATTAAATAATAAAGAAATATTAGAAAGAGCTCTGAAAATTCTAGAGAGAGGATCTATCAAAAGAAAGGTTTAGGAGGATTCATTAAGCTCCTTTTGGGGGAGTAGACAAAGAATTTCCATACTTTCTGTGTGTAGGTTTTCCTGTAGGATTTTATGGCGGCTTTCTCATTTGACTCTTGGAAATATCTTCTTAAAAGGAGTAGTCATTCAATGGTTGATAAAACTCTTGATTTTTATCCTTAATCATTACAGGGGGATACAGTGGTACTTCCGGAAGCTGAAATTATTTCAGAAAGATTACGATGGGAAAACTCTCTGATTGGATACCTTCTGGGGAAACGTCATTCTTTTCCAGGATTGAAAATCGCAGTACAAAGGATGTGGAAAATCAAAGGAAATATAAAGGTGTTATCAATGGAGGATGGATTCTTCTTATTTAAATTTAGTAATGCAAAGGACTGTAATATGGTGCTAAATTCTGCAATTTGGAGCATCGGAGGTAGGCCATTAATTCTGCGAAAATGGTCTGTGAATGTCAAACCTATGCGTGAGATGTTCTCTTCGATTCCAATTTGGATATGTCTCCCTCAGCTACCAATCCAGTATTGGTCTTCAATTTGTTTGGGAAAAATAGGAAGTAGAATTGGAATTCCCTTGCATTTTGATGAGGCAACTGCAAATAGGTCTAGGCTTGGGTTTGCTCGTCTCTTTGTAGAAATTGATTGCTCTAGTAAATTCTCGGAGTTAGTCATATTAGAGAGGGAGAACGGGGAGAAATTTAATCAAAGAGTTACTTATGAATGGAATCCTAAACCTTGTAAAGTGTGTGAAATGTTTGCACATAGTAATAATCAATGCCCGAAAGTAAAGAAAATGATCCCTGCAAGAATTATCTCAGCTTGGGCTGCAAAGCAAGTGGATGAACCTGACAGTGGTCTGGAGGAGAATGGAGTGGATGAAGGAACGAAACAGGTTCTAGAGGAGGGAGAATGTGCAGACAGTGAGATAGCAGGTGAAGGCAATGAGATAGCAGGTGCAGGTAGGGCGGAGATCAATGGGGAAGAAAAAGCTGACGTGGAAGATTTGGAAAACAAAAATATAAGAAAGTTAAATTCAAATTCGAAATCTGGGTTGTTTGTTGAGGGAGAATCGGATGTAGTAGTTAAGGATACGGCATATGTGCTTGAGTTTACTCTAACAAAAGATGGGTGGATTGTTGCTAACAGATGTGGTGGGTCAAACTCAAACTCAAGAAAATCTGGTTCAGTTAATCCATTTGGAGCGAACTAGGCTGAGGAGAATCCGAATATTGACTCCAATCTTGAGTTAATTTTAAATGTACAACCAATGAAGATTACTAATGCTTTCCAAGCACTGCGGGATGAAGAAGAAAATCAACCTACTGATTAGATTCTGTCGGTAGATGATAGCACTAATGGCTTGACAGATTTATAGAAGGATGATTATGAGGTTGGTAGTAGAAATAATATCTTATTCCGGAAAAAACAGAGTATGAAGAATACAAGGAAGAAGCAGGTGGTTGAAGTTGTCAATAGATCCACACGGTCGAAGTCCATCCATATTAAGGGAAATCCAATTAAATTGTTATAATGTCTATTGGAATGTGGAATGTTAGAGGGCTAAATTATGCTCGGAAGAGGAAGGCCATTAGTGATTTCATTAGAGATGAGAAAATTGAGTTGATGGGTCTCTATGAAACTAAAGTTCACGAGGTAGATGCTTTGAAATTTCAGAAACGACTGGGCAGATTATGGAAGTTCATTGATAATTATGCTTCTCACTATTATGGTAGACTTTGGGTGGGATGGAATCCATTGTGCTTCTTTGTTCAAAAATTATTTGAATCAAATCAAGTCATTCATTGCATAGTAACTTGCTTGAGGGATGGATTTGTGAGCTGTATGTCGTTTGTTTATGCTGGGAATTATGAGAGTGATAGAAGAGTGTTGTGGACTGATCTTAGTCTGCTTTATACTCGGGATCCATGGATTATTTTGGGCGACTTCAACACAGTTAGATTTCAAGAAGAAAAGGTAGACTTGCTTCGGGCCGAGCAATGCAAGAATTTAATAATCTTATAAATTCGGTTGGTCTGCACGATTTGAGGACCAATGATGATTGGTTCTCATGGACAAATAAATCGGTTGGTGAGAGACGAATTTTATGCAGATTGGATAGGGCGTTAATCAATCTGTCATGGTTGGTTAAATTTTCTCAGCTGAGATTGAGTTATTTGCCTTGTGGTGTTTCAGATCACTCCCCGTTAAAATTGGTGTTTCCAAATAATTCTAGGGGGGTCCCAAAGTATTTAAATTTTTTGCGTTGTGGATTGGAAAACCAGGGTTGAAGGAAATGATTTTTGATTCTTGGAATCAAGATATAAGGGGAACTCCTATGTTTAAACTCACCAGGAAGCTTCGGATGGTTAAATATGGATTAAAAGAATGGAATAAAAAGTATTTTGGTAATATTCATGGTCGAAAAGAGAGGGCAAAGGAGAAATTGTATCAAGTACAACCAATGATTCAGAAACAACCAATGGAGAGTTCATTGCAAAACCGGGAGGTGGAAGCTTTGAGGGCTTATAATGAGGAACTAGATTTTAAAGAACAATTGTTCAGGCAAAAGTCAAGGGTTCAGTGGCTTTGAGAGGGGGATAGAAATACCAATTTTTTTAATTCTTTAGTGGAGACCAACATTGCACGAAATGGAATAATGGAGTTGGAAACGGATCAAAGAGTTCTGCTTAAAGATGAAGATCAGATTGGAGCTTGGGCAACATAGTATTATTCTTCAATGTTCCGTAATCCAAACAATTCTGTAAGTTTTTCGGTGCCTTTTAATTCTAAATTTTCTAAGGATCATGTGCATATTTTTATCAAGACCTATTAGTAAGGAGGAGATAAAATCTGTTATTTTTGATTCCCCGATAAATAAATCACTAGGTCCGGATGGTTTTGGAGTTGAGTTCTTTATCAATTTTTGGGATGTTGTTGGTGAAGATGTATGTGAGGCGGTGATAGATTTTTTTAAGAAAGGGAAGTTGCTAAAGGAGATTAATGCAACATTAATTTGTTTGATTCCTAAGGAAGAGAATGCCAATCATCTTGAAAAATTTAGACCCATTGCTCTCTGCAATTTCATTTATAAAATCATTTCCAAATTGTTAGCTAATAGATTAGCAATTTGTCTTCCTCAGATAATTTCTCCTAATCAATCAGCTTTTGTTAAGGGTAGAAAAATCCAGGATAATATTCTCCTTGCTCATGAAATGGTGTACAATTATCATAGTCCTAACTCTCAGCAATCCTTTTGTGCAAAAATAGATATTAGAAAAGCCTATGATTGTGTCAATTAGGAATTTTTGAAATCAATTCTCATTCAATTAGGGTGTCCTATTATTTGGATTGACAGAGTTATGGAATGTGTTTCCACGCATAGATTCTTAGTTCTTATCAATGGGTCGTCCCATGGGTTTTTCAAAAGTGAAAGAGGATTGCGGCAAGGAGATCCTCTCTCTCCTTATTTGTTTACAATAGTTATGGAAGCATTTTCTTGCATTCTAACTCAAAAAATTTATTCACATCAATTGAGTATTTCTAATATTTCAGGTGTTCCGAGAGTGTCACATTTGGTATTTGCAGATGATGTTCTTATTTTTGCAAATAATAATATTTCTTCAGCGTCATCTATTCGAGATGCCCTGAATCTCTTCTACAATGTCTCAGGTCTTCAAGTAAATGAAACAAAGAGTCAAGTCTTTTCAGTGAATCATGCAAAAATCAAAATCATATTCTGATGATTCTTAGTTTTTTGAAGGGGAATTTTCCTATTAAATATTTGGGTCTTCCTTTATTCTCTTCAAGATTAACTCATTCTCTTTATCAATCTTTGATTGATAAAGTTGCAAAAAGGATGGAGGGGTAGAAATCAAAATTGTTATCTTATGCGGGGAGATTAGAGCTCATTAAATCGGTTTTATCTAGCTTCTAAATATACTGGTCGACGTCTTTCAATATCCCGATAAGTGTCTTAAAAAAATTTGAAAATATCCTTAATAATTTCTTGTGGAGTGGTCCTTCCCTTGGTCATTCTATTCATCTTATTAATTGGGGAAAAATTTGTAAATCATTTGATAAGGGAGGCATTGGCATTTGATGAATTAGGGATATCAATAAAATTGGCAAGGCTAAATTATTTTGGCATTTGTTGGAAAATAATTCTCTTTGGACGGAATGGATGAGAGCCAGATATGTGGGAGAGGCTGATGTTTGGGGATGCCAACCTCCAAATAGTGCTTCTTGGGCATGGAGAGGTGTCTTGAAGGAAAGAGAATTTGTGAGGAAGCATGTTCGATTCTTGATTGGGGATGGTGAAGGCACTAAAATATGGAGAGATCCTTGGCTACAGGAAGTGTTATTTCTAGATTTGGAAATCGAATTATTAATCAATTTGATAGCCACAAGAATGCAGTGATTCGAGATTTCATTGAGGAGAATAGATGGGTATTTCCTAGATCATATAATGATCGTATGAAAGAAATTATTAATAGTATTTCATCTATACGAGTTCCTAAGATGTTGTTAAAAGATAGAGTAATCTGGAGACTTACATCAAATGGTCTATTTTCTACGAAATCAGCTTATGATGTGTTAGAAGGAGGTTAGGAATCAGTGGGATAGAGGAAGATCATTTGGAGTAGGAAGGGCATTCCAAGGTTTTCCTTTATTGATTGGTTAGCAATTCAAAGGAAATTATCGACTGTGGAAAATATTAACAAAAGGGGATTTAAATGAATTTCAAGGTGTGTCTTGTGCTGTACACCAAATGGATTTGGAATAAATGTTTGCAAGAGTTTGGAATTACAAGAGTTGTAATGGGTACAATTGAAGAGGAAATGCAGGTACTCAAAAGCATCCAATTTCAGGAAAAACAGGTTTATCAGATGTTGTATGTAATGTTCTGTGCAGTTATTTATCTCTGTTGGAAAGAGAGAAATCAACGGTTGTTTGCTGAAATATCTGTTCAAAAGGAAGTGATTCTAAAATAAGTGGAAGTGGTAGTGAGGCATCTATTTGATGGGATGATCATCGTGAACATTAATACAGAGGTGACGTTGCAAGTGTTGAAGAACTGGTCATGTGGATTTTCGTTGATTCCAAGATCAATTCAAAGTCTAATGTGGATACCTCCAATGACTAATGTGCTGAAAATTAATACAAATGGGTTGTTATCAATATTGGAAGCGATGCGGTTTGCATGGATGAGGGAGTTCAAACGGGTTTTGATCTTATCAGATTCAATGTATTCTATCAAGTGCATAAAGGGAGAGTTTAGTCCGTCATGGAAGTATGTAGAGACACTAATGGAGACCACAAATCAAGGCCAAGAATTTGACGAATGTGATTTTGAATTCCAATGGAGAGAAGCAAACAGGGCAGCGGATTTTCTAGCTAAATTGGGGGCTGTTTCGGATGGTTTTTTTATAATTCAGGATAGTTCCAATATTCATCAAGATCTTCTAAGAATTGTAGAAGAAGATTCATCTTGTATCTACACTCGTTAGAAGTGTTTCATTTTTAGGGAGAGGTCCCTTTAACCCCAGGTTATCAATAAAAAGAAAATAAAATAAATAAGGCCTATATACGACTAAAACTCATTTAGTGGGACCTACTATTACACCATATATACCACTATTAAAAAAGCCATTTTATTGTTGGTTTTTTTGTTTTTGTTTAATTAAGACATGAATGAAATCATTCATGCTAATCTTTAACCCAAAAGCACAGGAGGCAATATCTTGAACTGTGTTTCTTTAGTTTTTGGGTGTCTCTTAAGAATAATCAGCAGCTTTGTGCTACTGTTAACCATTGTGATTTTTCCCTTACAGGACTTGGATAGAATTACCCATGTGATGTGATTTATTGAGTGTTGGTTGTATACATGTAGAATTTTTCTCCATTGGCTTTTTTTAGCCATTTGATCTTTTGTTTTTATGTGTATATATCCTTCCAAATTACTGGTTGGTGTGGTGTTGTCTATCTTTATGATATATGAGGTATGGAGAGCAAAATCCTAAAGCAACACAATGTTTTCTTTTTGTCGGGAGAAGCACTGTTTCAGACCCATAAGAATTTAGAACACCTTACCATGATGGAGAGGATTTTAGGCTTATTGCCTTTGCACATGTTGAAGAGAGTGGAATGCGCCACTACAACATTTTTGATCTACAACGACTGTTTCTAGCAGCGGATGATTTTATCCGCCTCTGTATGTAATATTATTGCAGCGGA
Source organism: Akebia trifoliata (assembly GCF_017979445.1). Classification (NCBI taxonomy): domain Eukaryota; kingdom Viridiplantae; phylum Streptophyta; class Magnoliopsida; order Ranunculales; family Lardizabalaceae; genus Akebia; species Akebia trifoliata. Next base: position 24,281,676 of record NC_141376.1, read on the forward strand.
TACTTTTATCCATCACTATAAATAGAACTTATTATAGTGGATACTTATATCCGCCGCTATAGGGCCCCTTTACCCCCAATCCAGTCTATATAGCAGCGGAAAAATATATCCGCTACTACAAAATATTGTTTTTATATAAAACGGGTTTTCTTAAATAAATATAGCAGCGGATCATAGTTTCCGCAGTTATAGAATACAATTTTTTCTTTTAAATATAAAAAATTCAGTTTTGTGAGTTCTTTCTATCAATAATTTTTTTTAAATTGAATATAACAGCGGATTATAGTTTCCGCAGCTATAAAGTATATAAAAAAAATTTCAATATTTTTTTTAATTTACTATAACAGCGGATTATATTTTCCGCAGCAATAGAATACAATATTTATATATATAAAATTCAATTTTGTGAGTTTGAATATAACAGCGGATGATGTTTTCCGCAGCTATAAAATTTTTTAAAAACGAATATAGTAGCGGAATGTAGTTTCCGTAGCGGAATTTGATATATACCGTCGGTTATAACAGCGGATAGAGAGTTCGACTGCAATATGATGGTTAGTTGTAGCGGATCGTTTAATTCGTCGTTAAAAGGTCTGTTCATAGGCAGCGGAAGATCGATCCGTCTGTAAATTGTCTACACTCTCACACGCGGAAAATGGAATTAATTTGAGAACGAAAGAAGAGGGCGCGAAATCCGTTTTTCCTTTTCCCTCTCATTTGCTCCCTCGTTACTTCGTCTGTCACTCTCTCTCGTTTTCATTGTTGTCTGTTGGTGCTTGTGAGAACACTTCGAAAAGCTAGATTGCAACATCCGGTAAGATCTCTCTCTTTCTCATGTTTCAATATTTTATTTTTAACAATTGATACTCTGCAACTCATCCATTTCTATCTGATTCTTGTTCATCCATGGATTCAACCACCCAATACGACTCAAATCTCAAACCCTAGAGTTCCATCGATTTTTTATTTGAGTTTCTTCTGCTAATTGTGATCTGTTAAACCTAGGTCTTTTTTTTTGTTGTTAATTATTTGAATTTGTATATTGTGATTTGTTAAACTCAGATATCTTTGGATTTCTGGGTTCCAAGGTTCCATCCAAGGTAGCTCATTTGGTTGGCTGTTTTAGATAGAATCCTAACAATGCGTGGAGTTAGAGCACTAGGGATATTTCTCTACTTCATTGGAGCTGAATTGCATGATTTATTACTTGCTCACACCTCTTCCTTGTGGAACATATTCTTTCATTATTAGAATCCCCCAAACTGTTGAAGGGGTTTAATTTGGGGGACATGTTGTAAACTATGTGATATTTCATTATAAATAGGATTCATGTTTAACTGATCTTAAATTTATGTATAAGACATGATTCTCGGTGAAAAATGATTCAAACCTAAATCTAACTCAATTAAGACTCAATAGAACTTAATATTTCATGGGTAACTCAAGCACTCCATTAGACTTGAACTATCTTAATAATTCATTACTCTAATCATGTAATTTTGATAGCTTTGTATAGTTTGTAACTTTCTTTGATAACAAAGTGTTGTGTTAAGGGGGATAGGCTTGCTCTTCTGTTAATTCGGGATGTAATCTAATGGGATTTCTCATTCTTGTACACTCTACATAATAGTAATACAATCCTTGCTTATTCAGTAAAAAATAAATAAAAAAAGGTAAAATCCAAATTCAACACTTCAGTTCCAACAAGTGAAACTTCTATTGAAGCTAGAAAGTTGACCAATTTTTAATATTTCCAAGTATATACGAAGACTGACATTATGTCAATGTTCGACGATCTGACTCAGGATGGTATGTGGATTCTTATACAATATATGGATGGATTTGATACAAATGGCTATCCTTAATTTGACTACCTATAAATTCCTTATATGTTGGTGTTCTACTTTTTGTGTTTTCACACCTGTTATGCTTTTCCATTGAAATAAAGTGCAAAATTTACCTTTACCTGTCTTATAGCTATGTTACATAATTGATACACAGCCCACGCTTAGAGGTGAGCAGAGTATCTTACCATCATACTAAACAAGGCATGGATGGCTTTGCCCACAAAACAACTCTCTTCTTTGGATTTTTAATCTAATGTTTATATATATTGCTCTTTCTTCCTAGTTTTGTGAGGAGAATTTCTAATACTTGCATCTAGGAATGCTAGATGTATTCGAGAAGGATTGCTCAAGCTTTTGACTGCATATATCTCCCCCAAATATCACTTTTCCCATTTTTTTCCCATAAATTCCCCCTACCTTGTGTTGGGAAGTTTTTGAGGTTATTCAATCGTCCAAAATTCAAGAAATTTGAGGTGATTTATCATGGAACATAAAATCAAAAGTGCCTTCACAATAAACAAGATTGATAACAATAGACAGTTGTTTATGGGATTGAAAGTGAGGGCTTTTAGTTTTATGAAATGCTTGTTTTTTGGGGAATAAAATAGGAATCCATATGATTGTTGGTGGTGGATTTGATAAGAGGGTTTGATTGAGATTGAAACTCCACGTAATGGAAACATAAAATATAAATGATTGTGGCTATTTGTATATGTGATAGATGCATCATAGAAAAGCCATGGATCTGGTGGTGGCAATATGAGTTATGATGAGATATGGATGATGGGGTAATAGTTGCAAAGGAACAACTATGAGTTCATTTTGCAAGTGAATGATGGTATAATGGCTATTGGTGATGGTAACAAATGGGGAAGAAGATGGTGCGAGGTATGAAAATAAAACAAAGGACAAAAATCATGATTGATTTCTTTGGTAAAAAGTTTAGCTATATTACCGATAAAACAAAGAAATCTTTAGAAATTCAAGAAGAACATTAGCTTGTTTGCTGCAACTTTTAATTGACTCACCGAGATCACATAGTCATCAGGGATTGATAGATTTGACTCTGCATTGGCACCAAATGATTTGATCCTAGAACATTTCCCTAAAACCATATGAAATAATCCAAGCAGCAAGGAACTTCCCCTCAAAACCAAAAGCTGATGCATGACCGGCTTAGAGTTGATCCACATGTCTCAGTGAATCCATTTTGGTCGGTTCCAAAGACTACTAGGAACATCGGATATAAAAGAAGAAATTCTTTTCAAAGTTAAACTCAATTCATTAGTCAAAATTAACTTCTCTTTACATCAAAGTAAATTATATATCTATAGGCTTTTCTTACTTAATCTTTCATCTATTTGAATTCAAACAAAATATGTCTACAAATACTCTTGATCTTATCCTCTCACAATAAACAATTAAATATATTATGGAATATTAAATTTATAATAATTGGAGCTCATAATTGTGCTTTTCTTCATTCTCCTCTTGTAGATCCAATTCTTTCGATAGAGGTTTAATTTGGTGTAACTCGGGTGCATCAGAGCATGTATTCTCCTACATCATTGTGGAACAAGTTCCAATAACTATTGAATGTGTGCTGACCATATTTTCAAGAAGAAAAATACATGTTCCTCTCCTTTTTCCAGTTCATTGCGTTTTCTGCATTTGTCTATGTAGAAAATATGCATTTATATTTTTGAGAAGCATAAATTTTTTTTGAGAATTACAATTATAATTTTTTTATTAATAGCAAAGAAGAAGGGTATGGAGATTTCACTTTATCATTCCACAAAAAATTTCTCACTCAAATATAGAACTAATTTTTTGATAAGTACATATATTTTATTGAAAGAAAAGGAAAGTGAAAGGGAGGTTGATGTGTGACCAGCCCAAAAATACAAGGAAACTAAAGTGTCCTTTATCATATTTCCTTGTCAGGGGTTTGGTATTATTTTTTCTCGTTGTTCCAAAATACTGGATTCTACCTGCGTATGTGCTGGCTATTTTCTCTATTTGATCTGGTGCTGCATTTAGTTCCATAGGCAGAATCCTTTGGAGTCTTCCTTTTACAGTGTGCTAGTGTGTATAAAGGGAATGGAATTCTAGAGCTTTGGAAGGAAAGGAAGAAGGCATGTATAGTGCAGTCCTAGGCATTGAAACAATTGTATTCTTGTGGTGAAAGCTCTAGAGGGGTTTTAAATCTTCTTAGAAGACTCTGTTTTTAGTTGGGAATCAGTCATGTTGCGCAACAACCATTTTGGTGCTTTGTCATGTAGTTTGTTTGTTTTATTTTGTTTTGTATCTTGTGTTATTTTTGTTTTGTTTTGTTCAGTCTGGGTTGATTCCTAATTGGTACTTGACCTAAAAAATGTTTGCTTCCCTTACTCTTTGTTTCTCTTCTGTTTAATGATATTGCTTTATCTAAAAAAGGGCACGGAGAGCCAACCTTTGAGGTCGATATGAACTACCAAGGAAATAATAAAGGAAAATGGAAGAGCTTTTACCCTTCTACATGAGTAATAGTTTCCACCAAAAATAAATTCTTCAACATATGCACGTCGATAGAAGGAATGTTATCTAAAAGATTCATTTCCTTTCCTTTGAAGGCCCTCCTATTAACTAATCGAAGATCATGTAAACTTAAGCTCTTTGATTGAAAGCACCATATCAGAAAGTTTCATTAGCTTATCTTTTAATGCCCTCCTATTTCTTATCACAAAGGGAAAACATCTTCATATCACTCACTTGCAAAGATTGAGAGTTGAGGTATGCCCACTATGGAAAACTTTTTTAACCGCTTCAGGGATAGTTTAATAAATCCCAAAATGGTGGAAAAAGGAGCTCTGAAAATCCTTAGACCATGTACAGTTTAACATAAAATTATCAACAAAATCACCACTCTCTTTACACATCGAAAAAGGTCAAAATTGTCCAATTTCATGAAATCACGTGATTGATAATTCAAATCCTATCCAAGGTAAAGTTTGACAGAAACAATGAGATTTTGGAAGGGATCTTGGACCCCCAAACCTTTAGATACTGGAAACGGCCCTATGTTGGGAGTGGGAGGGTCACCAAAAACTAGAAATGAACTATTTTAGGACCTATAGTGGGTTCTGCATGCTGGGTAGAAGATGCCTTCTACGGGATCCCAAACATTAAAAGGAACTCGTTGAGAATAAACTGTTCCAATTCCATATCCCACAATCTCATCTTTGTTCAAAAGGGAAATATGGGATAAATTAACAATCAGGAAATAAAATTCAAAGTGTAAATCATTCATAAGAGGAGAAGATATGTAACTATAGAACCAATTCTAAGAACAGCTCAAGAGGAGTTTAGATTGATTACAATCATTTAGTCTGTTACATTAGTTAGTGATAAGAGGAATGACAAACCTTAAAATTGGTTCTATCCAATTAGAACCATCTTGCAACTGTAATGAGATTCAAAAATTGCATCGAAGTGTTCACTTATTTATTTTTCCTTAAAACTCCATCATTATATGTAGTATATTTATTAGTTAAAAACTTATCTATTGCTGCGGATAGTAAAATCCGTCGCTATATGTAGTATATTTTATTTATAAAAACTGATTTATTGCAGCGGATATTATGTTCCGCGACTATAGGCAGTTAATCGATTGCAGCGGATATAAATATCCGCTGCTATATGTAGAATATTTCAGTGATTAAAAATGGATCTATTGCAGCGGATAATAAAATCCGTCGCTATATTTAGCATATTTTATTAATTAAAATTTGATATATAGCAACGAATATTAAGATCTGCCACTATAGGTAGAATATTCTATTCTTTTAAAAATCGACATATTGCAGCGGCTAGTAAGATCCGCTGCTATATGTACTATATTCTACTAATTAAAAAAAATTAACCTATTGCAACGAATATTGAGATCCGCCGCTTAATGTACTACCTGCAACAACGGAATAGAGTATTCGCTGCTATAGTTAGCGACGGAGGCAACTACGACGGATCTTTGGTTCCGCCGTTCATCGCTGCAATAGCTTTTACCGGCGGAAAAACTACCTTTTAGCGGCGGATTTTTCCGTCGCTGTAGATCAAAAATGTTGTAGTGTCGTATTTCTTTGAAACCCCTTTTCATTCTAATTAATCGATTTTTACTTTTGAAAAAATAAATAATGATTTTATTCCTTAAGTCAACAATCTTGTTATAATAGATATCTTTTCTTCGATATAATATATCTGTTTCTTGGATTCAAGTATAAGGTAGCGCTCCCTTAAATATTTTTGTTGTATCTGTTTATCCAGCTGGCACGCTAAAAAGTATGTGAGAAGGGTTAGGTTGAACTGGCCAAAGGGCTCAACATGTGTCACCTGTGTTTGTACTTGTCTAGAATGGTGATTGTGGAGTTGTAGAATGGTGGGTTCTTCTTAGTTTTATATTCTTACTGCTTTCATTTTTTCGGTTATTGTGTATTATTGAAGTATATTTTCTATTTTCTTACAACTTATTTTGGTGCCTTTTTGTTCAATTTGTGCAGCTAGCATTGGCTGCTTTGCATAGGTCAAATGAGGCCCACGGAGTTCTTCATTTTGAGAAGTTCTTAACTTCTTAATAAATTATCTTTCAGATATGCATTGATATTTTCTTGATATTGAACTATATTTTTTGTTCCAAGTAACAATTCAATTTTTTTCAGGTTTCATATTTTTCCAGATATTAAGAGAGAATTAAAACATTTTTTTATAAATATTTTCAAATGTTTCTTCAGGCACAAATAATGATTGGAATCATGGAGACTATACAAACCTCACTTATGCTAAATAGCTTGTATTTAGGTGAAAGTAAAGATCCTTAGGATTTTGAGGTAAATGGTTTGGGATTTTAGGTTGAGGTGGTATTAATAATTGTTTTTTCTTATTGGATATTATTTCTTTTATATGTTTTTACTGTGAAAATCAAAAACTTGTTTGGTTGACATAGTGTAGTTATCTACAATTAGCTACTAAAATTGTTTAAATAGAGTGAGATAATATTTTGTATTGTGAATGGTGTATTTTATTTTAATTATGGTGTGATAATTAATTAAAGAAATTGAAGTGTAATAAGTAAAATGTGGGGTGCCAATAACATTTGTTTCTTTATATGTGCAGTTTTCTTAAGAAATTGAAGTGTGATAAGTGAAATTTGGGGTGCCAATAGCAACTCTCTTTCTTTATATATGTGCTGGTATCATTTTGAAACGAAAATTTATTAAAAAAATTAACAACATTAGGAGAGGTTTTGAACCGCCTGAAATAAGATTTATTTTTTAAAAATAAAACGAGATTAGGGGCAGTTTTCAGCAGTTGAGTATTCTTTATCTTTTTAATTTTAAAAACATAATCAGAGGTGATTACAAACCACCTCTAAAAGTATTACAAGCATCTTGCAAACAACCGTCATTAATGGTAGAGAACCATTGTTAAATCACATGGATTAGAGGTGGTTTTAAAACAATCATTAAATCGCTTTAATTAGAAGAGGTTTTGTAACAGCTGCTACTAGGCCACTAAATTTTTTTGGTGACACTGTTATGGTAGGCATATGAACAAACTGCCATTATATCTGTTGGAAGGTTTTCATGTTATCGGAGGTGGTTTAAAATCGCCTCCCATACTTTCATATTTTGTAGTGTCTAGAGATTTCTCTAGGTAGGATAGAATGGTCATAGGTTCATGAATTGAGTCAATTAGCATAGAATGCCATGGAATTCACTTGGTTCTTGAAGAAGGTTAGAAAGGTATAGGTGTGAACTATCTCTAATGAGTTTCAATAAAATTGGATTAGAGAGATGATTCACCTTCAATGGGAACCAAAAAAGACTGTGAGTCAAGTTTAAAGGACAATGGAGATTACCAAAAAAAACCTTGGTTACGAAATGGATGCAATGTTAACACATGGGAATTAAGGAATTTAAGAAGGATTTAATTGAGGGAAATCTAAGTTAAGAGGGCTTGGGAGGTCATTTGTTGGATGAGATCTCGTGCATGCATGGACTGAATAACTGTCCAACTAAATTGGCTCTATAAAAGGAACGACCGGAGCAAGTTTACGTTGGATATGTGCAAACAAGGGCTAGTGCAAAATATACATGTGCACTGCATGAAGGAAGGTCAGAACAAAAATGACAGAGCAAAACTTGATTTAATTGTTATTTTACTGACTTAGTTTGAGTTGCTTAAGTGGACCCCACTTGTTTGATTAAAATTCTCTCGAATTATCCTCACCATTAGATTCAATTGAACCCTCGAGTTTATTTGATCAAATGGGGTGTCTACACAATTGACGTGTACCTGCAAAAATCGTAGATTTTCTACCCTCGGGATACACAACTAAACATCCCCATAAAACATGGTCAACTAAAAAAATATACGATTCTTGCATTTGCCACGTCAGTGAGTTTTTAAGTTGCCTGTCAAGTTGAGTTAAAAAATCAACACTAGAGAAAAAAAGTAGTCGTTTTTTGTCATTGCCATAAACCTATGAAATTTTTATGCTAAATGTCTTTAATTATATCTATATATATATATATATATATATATATATATATATATATATATATATATGAATTAATAATTGTAAATCAAATTAAATGATTTATCTTGTCAAAAGAGGATTTGACTTTTGCAAGATAACGCACTCTCGTCTATAAGTGAGAAGGAACGTACTTAATTGAAGAGTGAGGATCCAATCAAGTGTCCTGTTCTTAACCAAGGTCATGTGACACCCATTTTATGCCACGTGGCATTTTTGGTGACCCAATGACCGTATCAATATGCCGTCCATCCCTTGGTTAATCGACACGTAGAAGATTAGTTTGATTGGTGATGTGGATCCATTGATAATATCATTGGCTTAAAAATTATTTCTAATCGTTGGATTTAAATTCATTTCCAAGAGATTAGAGCTAGTGGATATAAAATTATCAAACACTGATTTTTAATCCGTTTGTTCACCAAGGGATGGACCACATATCCATACGGTGTCCTCCATACGGTGTCCTAAGCGGCATAAAATTGGGTGCTATCTGACTTTGATTAGGAATGGAACACTTGTATGGGTAATACATACATATGTTCCATGGACATTTGGGTGGAAACGACTTTTAAAACATTGTTTTGACTAGCATATAATGGACAAAATAAAAGAAAACTGGCTTCAGTTAGGATAATATTGGCGGGACATTCAAACTCACATCCATTCAAACTTGGCTGACATGAATGTTTGTATGGAATCATAGATGCTTTTCATTGAGATACGAGTGAAAAGCATCTATGATATCATATACATCTCCAAGGACTCCACGTCAGCAAAGTGTGAATCGATGTGATATTTCAAATCACTCCAGCACGGCTCAGCGAAGCCCACGTAAAACATCTTGCATTTGAATGCATGGTTTTGATGAAATCAAAGATAAATCTTAGAATCGGTCTCGTCATGTATATAGCTGCGCTGGAGAACAATTCCATGAATAGATAGCCGTCTATATTGAATAAACGTTACAACGTGTTGAACACCAATGCCCAATATATAATGAACGGATCACACCCACCATTCATTCATTCCTTTAAACATCTTTTGATCTCTCTCTCTCTCTCTCACTGACACACCCACACAACTGGCACTTATGATGATGAGTCCAATCAAAATTTCTAGTGTTTCCCTTGCTAGTTTTGTTGGTATGATGCTGTTGCTGGTAATGAACATGCCATGTGAAGCACAATTATCCTCTACCTTTTACGAGTCTAGTTGCCCAGATGCACTCACTACCATCCGAGCTGCGGTTAGGACTGCAATCTCACGTGAGCGACGCATGGCAGCATCTCTTATTCGCCTTCATTTCCACGACTGTTTTGTTCAGGTACTATTAGTAGTAATTTTTTTCTTCAAAACCAAAATGATTGTTTTGAGGAAGATTATGTTCTAAATCTTGGATATTCTTGTCTTGTAGGGTTGTGATGCATCGCTCTTGCTTGATGATTCTCCTTCTTTCACTGGTGAGAAGGGTGTCCTTCAGAATAACAGATCTGTGAGAGGTTTCGAAGTCATTGATGATGTAAATCTAGAGTGGAGAATGTTTGTCCAGGTTGGTATCTTGCGCCGATATACTTGCTGTTGCAGCAAGAGACGCTTCTGTCGCTGTGGGTGGACCAACATGGACAGTCAAGCTTGGAAGAAGAGATTCAACTTCTGCAAGTAAAACCCAAGCAGAAACAGATCTTCCATTTTCTACAAACAGCCTCGCTCAACTCCTAGACACGTTCAGACGTAAGGGTCTCAATGAAAGAGATATGGTAGCACTCTCAGGTTAGAACACGCTTTTCACAATTCTTCCTCACATGAACACAAGTGCAAATTTGATTTATATATATAGAACTTTGTATCAAACTATAAATTAAATATGTGTCAATTTAAACTGTTTAAGCTCGATCAAAGTGGAATCCTCCCCATAGACTAAAAATCAATTTTCCTAATATATTGTATCGTCTAGAATCTGTTAGTGGTATTTTATGATTATTCTTCTTGTATATATTTTGCTAATTAAACTTGAACTTATACTGATACCTACAAAAATGACAGGCGCACATACGATAGGTCAAGCAGCGTGTGTCACTTTCCGTGGTAGGTTATACAACAATGACACCAACATTGATGCTGGCTTCCGGAGCACCCGTAGACGTAATTGTCCTGCCAGCGGAGGGAATGGAAATTTGGCTCCTCTTGATTTAGTGACTCCAAACTCTTTTGACAACAACTACTACAAGAATCTAGTTCAAAGAAAGGGCCTCCTTCATTCAGACCAAGTTCTCTTTAATGGTGGATCAACTGACAGCTTGGTTAATGAGTATAGTAGAAACCGTGATGCTTTCTACTCAGATTTTGCTATTAGTATGGTAAAGATGGGAGATATCGATCCTCTAACCGGACAATCTGGTCAGATAAGGAGGATATGTAGTGTTCCCAACTGAAGAATGTCCCAATTTTCCATACAAAAGTATTTGTTATTTATTACTTTTAATAAGTGTCGTAGTATTGTGAGTTTATCTGGAAGTCACATGAGCTTAGCAACACCACAGTAGAATTTTTTTCTAATGTATAATTTTCTTCTTATTTTATATTGTAATCATTTATTCTTTTATTAATTTCAAGTGTGATTAATAGATTATCTCCTTACATGAAAAACAATTTCCTTACCAAGAAAGTTTTCCGATTTTATTAACCTGTGGCATCCAAATGCATGATATGATACCACAGGGTTGGATAAGATAAAATTCTAAGATCTTTTAGTAAAAAGACAAAAAACAGTTAATTTTCATGGTTGAATTTTAATTTAATTTGATAGTTCAGTAGCTGTCCTTTTTCAACAGCTGGATCAAGCTCTTTTCCAATATATATTTCATCTGAGTTTTCCAATCAAATCTAAGAAGATTTATCTTGAGGTCGCTTCAGGATTATTCATGACATTATCACATAGAATTCCAAAATCAAAGGAGTACAATTTTTACTTTTTAAAAAATATAACATCTTAGTATCAAGTTTAAAATTAGAATAATTAATTTAGGATAGAGAGTTTAGTTGATTTATGAATATTAGTATAAATATTTAATGAAAATTTTAACCATTTTCTGTTGATTGAGATCATAAATTTATAAGTTGGGGTGCCAATAGCATCTATCAAAATTTATTATAACCAAATAGAGACAAGTAATACTCATATGCTCATTGGATGAAAAACATCAAGGACATTGAATTGGTTTTGGGACATTGTTAGTATGCTTGGAGAGATTTCAATGTAAGTTGTTGGGATGGCTTACAATTCCATTGTGCTTTTATTAGTTTAATTCATGTAATTTCCTAGCTAGGAAGATTCTAGCACATACTGATTAAGACTTTTCAACACTACTCATCGATGGATAGTCACAACAACAACGTGACAAGTTGAAATCTTAGGGAAAGTGCAAAATGGGTTGTTTATAAGGGAAGTTTTGTAATTTTCTCGAACGTTGTAGATTTTTTTGAAAAATGTTTGTTTTGATTCGAAGTTGATTTTTTTAGTTCTAGATGAATTGATTGGCCACATGGTCAAAACATTGGCAACATTGTCATAAGCATAAAAATAGATACAAGGCACTAGTATAACGAGTGATTTTTTGCTCACAATGCTCACAGACTGTTCGAGGCCTGCCCCGTTAAACATGCAAGGGTAGTTTTGTAACTAATAAGGGTAGAATGCCATAGAATGGTCATAGGTTCATGAATTGGGTCAATTAGCATAGAATGCCATGGAATTCACTTGGTTATTGAAGAAGGTTAGAAAGGTATAGGTGTGAACTATCTCTAATGAGTTTCAACATTGGGTTAGAGAGGTAATTCACCTTCAGTGGGGACCAAAAAAGACTTTGGGTCAAGTTTAAAAGACATTGAAAATTACCAAAAAACCTTGGTTAGAAAATTGATACAATGTTAACGCATGGTTATTAAGGGAATTTAACAAGCATTTAATTGAGGGAAATCTAAGTTAAGAGGGCTTGTGAGGTCGTTTGCTTGATGAGATCTCGTGCACACATGGACTGAATAACTGTCCAACTAAATTGGCTCTATGAAAGGGACGACCGGAACAAGTTTACGTTGGATATGTGCAAACAAGGGCTAGTGTAATATATACTTGTGCACTGTATAAAGGAAGGTCAAAACAAAACTGGCCAGGCCATTTGGTGACCAATGACCAAGCAAAACTTGATTTAATTGTTACTTGGTTGACTTTGTTTGAATTGCTTAAGTGGGCACCATTTGTTTGATTAAAATTCTCTCAAATTATCCTCACCATTACATTCAATTGAACCGTCGAGTTTATTTGATCAAATAGGGTGTCTACACAACTGACGTGTACCCTGCAAGAACCATAGATTTTTCTACCCTCGGGATACACAACTAAACATCCCCATAAAACATGGTCAATTGAAAAAATATACGATTCTTGCAATTGCGACGTCAGTGAGTTTTTAAGTTGTCTGTCAAGTTGAGTTAAAAAATCAGCATTCTTATAAAAAAGTGGTCGTTTTTTTTCATTGCCATAAACCTATGAAAATTTTATGGTAAATGTCTTTGATTAAATATATATATATGAATTAATAATTGTAAATCACATTAAATGATTTATCTCGACGGAGAGGATTTCACTTTTGCAAGATAACTCACTCTCGTCCATGAGTGAGAAGGAACATACTTAATTGAAGACTGAGGATCCAATTAGGTGTCCCATTCCTAAACAAGGTCATGTGACACCCATTTTATGTCATGTGGCATTTTTGGTGACTCAGTGACCGTTTCGATATGCCATCCATTCCTTGGTGAATCGACACATAGAAGATCAGGTTGATTGGTGATGTGGATCCATTGATAATATCATAGGCTTAAAGAATTATTTCTAATCATTAGATTTGAATTCATTTATAAGAGACTATATCTAGTTTTTTTTTTTTTGGATAAATAGTATTCTATTCATTAAACAAAACCAAGACGGTCGAGATGATCAACTTGGGTAAACCTTACAACACAGAACTACTCGCGAATAGAGCAGCAAATGCTATCCCACTTGTACAAGAAATCCTCAAAACATAGACCCCTAAGCTCCTTATACACTTTTGACCAACAAAATATAAGACCCAAGATAGACATAATCACATCTGGGCACTCCTTATGTTTTCCTTCGAAAATGCGTCTATTCCTTTCAAACCACACCCCCCAACAAATTGCGAAAGGCGTAATAGTCCACAACATCTTTTTTGAACCCCCAAACGGGTGACCAATTGACGACCATCCCATGAAGATGTCCTTAACTGACCTTGGTAAACAAGTTAAAACCCCATAAAGCTTAAAGAAGTGAGTCCAAATACCATGAGAGAATTTGCAATGGAGTAGGAGGTGATCCGATGATTCTCCATTGTCCATACATAACATACAGCAACTCGCCCCAAACCATCCACGCCTCATTAACAAGTCCGTCGTTTGAATCCTTCCTAAAGCCGCCGTCCATGTAAAGAAGGCAACTTTGCTTGGCACTTTTGATCTCCAAATTGATACATGAGGAAATGATGAGTCCCCATTATTACACAAGGATTGATAGAAAGAACGAACTGTAAATCTACCATCCTTGCTTGCCGTCCACATCCTCTCGTCTTCCCTTCCCATACGTAGATCGATACTAGAAGTGTCTCCTACTAGCCTACCAACTTCTTGAAGATCCAACTCATTAATGTCCCTTCGAAATCCAAGGTCCCATGCACATTCTCCTCCCATAACTCGTCGAACAGATGTGATTGGTTGCCCTTTCTTCGAGGATATGGAATACAAGGTTGGGTAAACCTCCATTAGAGGTCGATTGCCACACCAAGTATCCTCCCAAAACCTTACTCGGTTGCCTTTACCCACTCTGAATTTTGTTCTCATCTTGAACAATGGGATGATCCTCATGATGCCTTTCCACAACCCGCACCCATAAGGTTGTCTTGTCGATCCGCTTTCCCACCCCATCCGGCTCAACTTGTATTTGCTTTCTATCACTTGTCTCCATAAACTGTTCCCATCGTTCCCAAACTTCCACAACCACTTACCCCTCAAAGCCACATTCATCTCCCTGAGTCTCTTAACACCGAGGCCCCCTTGCTTCGTATTTGAACAAATCTGTTTCCAATTCACAAGATGGTGTTTTCTATTCCCAAGTCTATCATGCCATAGAAAATTACGAAATATCTTGTCTAACCTTATTTCTACACTACGAGGCATTGAGAGAAGGGAGAGAAAATAAATTGGAATATTAGAAATGACACTTTTAATCAGAGTCAATTTACCTCCCTTCGAAAGATAATTGGCTTGCCACATAGCTAGTTTCCTTTCTATTCTTTCCACAATCGGGTCCCAAATCGCCACCCTCCTATATGGGGCCCCCAGAGGCATCCCCAAGTAAGACGAAGGAAGACTGCCCACCTGCCATCCCAATGAAGCTGCTAGAAGACTCACACATCTAACCTTACCGACCGAGAGTACCTTACTTTTCCTCGTGTTGACTGGAATACCTGACATCGCTTCGAAGCAACAAAGCAGTCCACCTAACCTCCTTGTCTGATCTATGGAATCATCCACGAAAACTAAGGTATCATCTGCGAATTGAAGGTGTGAGATAGTAACCGGGCCTGCCCCTGCTGAGAACCCTGAGAAAGAACCATTTGCAACCCCTCTTTCCATCATCCTACCAAATGCTTCTGCCACTATGATGAATAAGAAAGGTGATATAGGGTCCCCTTGTCTGAGGCCTCTCGAACTCCTAAAGTATCCTTGAGGCGTTCCATTCACCAAGACCGAGTAAGAGGGGGATGTCACACACTCCATAACCCATTTGATCCATTTCCTACCAAATCCCATCCTCCCCAGCATATATTCCAAGAACTGCCAATTGACGTGGTCGTAAGCCTTCTCAAAGTCCACTTTGCACACCACCCCTGTTTTCCTAGATTTCAATCTAGAGTCGATGCACTCATTTGCTATCAATACTCCATCCAGAATTTGTCTCCCTTTGATAAAGGCACTCTGACTGTATCCTATTAGCCCTTGGATGACCCCCTTCAATCTTTTGGCAAGGATGCTCGTGATGATTTTGTAACTCGTATTCACCAAGCTAATGGGCCTCATGTCCTTAATATCCTCTGTACCTGCCACCTTTGGGATTAAGGCGATAAAAGTGCAATTAGAATCACGATCCAATACGCCTTCTCTAAAGAATTCATCAATCAAGGCAATGAAGTCACACTTGATGACCTCCCAACATGTTTTGTAGAACTCCACTGGAAACCCATCTGGACCCGGAGACTTATCACCTCTCATGCTTGAAATGACTTCCCAAATCTCATCTTCCTCAACGGGTCTTTCCAACCATTCGCTTTGCAACTCAGAGATTCTATCAAACTGCAACAAATCAGGTTTCGGTCTCTCGCCCCCTCCATCAGTATACAACTTCGAGTAAAAGTCTATGATCCCCTTAACAACCACCTCTTCCCCTTCCAAGCACTCCCCATTCACATTCAACCTCGTAATGTGCTTGCTTCTATCTCGAGCATTGGCCATACTATGGAAAAATTTTGTGTTACCATCCCCTTCTTTAAACCATCTAATTCTGGATTTCTGCTTCCAACTGATCTCTTCCAGAAGTGTCAACCGCTGATACTTCTCACGGAGGTTTAGTCTCGTTGCCATATCATTAGTCGAAATGGGGTTCAACTCTTCCTTACGATCTAGGTCTTCAATTCTCGAAAGGATATCCTTACTTTGCGCATCCACCCTACCGAAGGACTCCTTGTTCCATTCTTTCAATGCCTTTTTTAAGGCTTTCAATTTCTTTCTAAATACCTCCCCTGCTGTTCCTGCAAAAGAAAAGCTCATCTACCATTCAGAAATCAGCTCCTTGAAATTGCGGTGCTTCAACCACATCAACTCAAACCGGAAAGGAATGGGCCCCCTGTTGAATGGCCCTACTGCCAATTGAATGGGGCAATGATCAGATACCGGATTCGGAATAGCTGTCTGGGAGACTTGGCAAAAAAGCGAGGTCCAATCATGAGAGACCAAGAACCTGTCCAATCTGTTAAGAGTGGGTACAGCTTGTTGGTTAGACCAAGTGAAACTTCTACCTTGGAGTGGAATGTCCACTAGGTTGTTTCGGTTCACAAAATCTCCAAAGTTCCTCATCCTAGAAGTAACCCTCGATCCTCCTTGTCTCTCGCAAGCGAACCTAATAACATTGAAATCACCTCCCAAACACCATGGACAGTTCCAATAGTTTCCCACATCGTCCAGTTCTTCCCAAAATTGTCTTCTCTCCCAATCTTTAGTAGGTCCGTACACTCCCGAGAACACCCAACTGTCTTCTTTTCCAATACACCGGCACAGGATAGAAACAGAAAAGGCTCCCACTAAGTAGTCATCCACCTCGATCAGCCTTTTATCCCAGACCACCCAAACACCCCCTGCTGTCCCATTTGCCATGATATGCTTCCAACCCAAATTCCTTCCTCCCCAAATGTCTCGCACTACCTCCCTGTCCACTTGGTTCAACTTAGTTTCTTGTAGTGTTAAAATGTGTGGCTTATGTGCCTCAACAATTGCCTTTACCGAAGCCCTTTTTGCCCTATTATTGAGACCACGCACATTCCAAGAGAAGAATCTAATCGTCATTAGCAACCTTGAGTTTTCTCCCGCTTCTTAGTACTAAGGACGGACCAACCTTGACCATATCCCCTGACTTGTATAGTTCCTGGGCTTCTTTAGCCAATCTGACTCTTAATTTCTTCGCCTTATTCTCATCTGCCATCACGACTTGTTTCCCTTTACTCATGCACCCTTGTTGTCTTGTCTCTTCATGTTCTACCTCTGTACTAAGGATTAGTTCCACCTCATCATGTATACTAGCTTGCTCTTCATCTAACGATTCGTTCTCCCTGATTACTGTACCATAGCATGCCCCGATCTCTTTTCGTTTCTTGAGTGCTAGTTCAAACAGAATCCCTGCTCCTTCTGTGTTTCCTTCATTAGATAACCCAGCAGCCCAACTAATCTCACTCAAATTACGAATAATCCAATCAGCTAGAAAGTCCACTGTCTGATTCTTCGATTTATTCCTTTCCCAACATCTTGAGCTTTCCGCACCCTCAACTATGGCCAAGGTGGTGTTACCCATTTCAGTTTCCAATTGTATTGCATCTTCTGTGACAGGGCTAAGGTGTTCTCCACCGAACTCCGACTCCCCACTATCACCCCCAACTAGTGGATACGAGGTTATCAAACACTACTTTTTGGTACGTAGGTCCACCAAGGGATGGACCACATATCCTACGGTCAGTAGATCAAAAAAAAAAAAAAAAAAATGCCATGGGCATAAAATATGGTGCCACCTGACGTTGGTTAGGAAAGGAACACTAGAATGAATAATACACACATATCTTCCATGGACATTGGGTGGAGACGACTTTTAAAACATTGTTTTGACCAGCATATAATGGACAAAATAAAAGAAAATTGGCTTCAGCTAGGATAATACTGGGGTGAGATTAAAACTCACATCCATTCAAACTTGGCTGACATAGATGTTTGTATGGAATTATTGTTGTTTTCATCGTGATACGAGTGAAAAGCATCTATGAAACAATATGCATCTCCAAGGACTCCACGTCAGCAAAGTGTGAATCGATGTGATTTTTCAAATCACTCCAACACGGCTCAGCTAAGACCACGTAAAACATTTTGCATTTGAATGCACGTTTTTGATGAAATCAAAGATAAATTTTAGAATCGGTCACGTTATGTATATAGCTGCGCTGGAGAACAATTCCATGAATAGATAGCCGTCTATATTGAATAAACGTTACAACGTGTTGAACACCAATGCCCAATATATAATGAACGGATCACACCCACCATTCATTCATTCCTTTAAACATCTTTTGATCTCTCTCTCTCTCTGACACACATAGCAAATACACCCACAGACAACCCACACAACTGGCACTTATGATGATGAGTCCAATCAAAATTTCTAGTGTTTCCCTTGCTAGTTTTGTTGGTATGATGCTGTTGCTGGTAATGAACATGCCATGTGAAGCACAATTATCCTCTACCTTTTACGAGTCTAGTTGCCCAGATGCACTCACTACCATCCGAGCTGCGGTTAGGACTGCAATCTCACGTGAACGACGCATGGCAGCATCTCTTATTCGCCTTCATTTCCACGACTGCTTTGTTCAGGTACTATTCGTAGTAATTTTTTTGCTTCAAAATCAAAATGATTGTTTTGAGGAAGATTATGTTCTAAATCTGGGATATTCTTGTCTTGTAGGGTTGTGATGCATCGCTCTTGCTTGATGATTCTCCTTCTTTCACTGGTGAGAAGGGTGTCCTTCAGAATAACAGATCTGTGAGAGGTTTTGAAGTCATTGATGATGTGAAATCTAGAGTGGAGAATGTTTGTCCAGGTTTGGTATCTTGCGCCGATATACTTGCTGTTGCAGCAAGAGATGCTTCTGTCGCTGTGGGTGGACCAACATGGACAGTCAAGCTTGGAAGAAGAGATTCAACTTCTGCAAGTAAAACCCAAGCAGAAACAGATCTTCCATTTTCTACAAACAGCCTCGCTCAACTCCTAGACACGTTCAGACGTAAGGGTCTCAATGAAAGAGATATGGTAGCACTCTCAGGTTAGAACACGCTTTTCACAATTCTTCCTCACATGAACACAAGTGCAAATTTGATTTATATATATAGAACTTTGTATCAAACTATAAATTAAATATGTGTCAATTTAAACTGTTTAAGCTCGATCAAAGTGGAATCCTCCCCATAGACTAAAAATCAATTTTCCTAATATATTGTATCGTCTAGAATCTGTTAGTGGTATTTTATGATTATTCTTCTTGTATATATTTTGCTAATTAAACTTGAACTTATACTGATACCTACAAAAATGACAGGCGCACATACGATAGGTCAAGCAGCGTGTGTCACTTTCCGTGGTAGGTTATACAACAATGACACCAACATTGATGCTGGCTTCCGGAGCACCCGTAGACGTAATTGTCCTGCCAGCGGAGGGAATGGAAATTTGGCTCCTCTTGATTTAGTGACTCCAAACTCTTTTGACAACAACTACTACAAGAATCTAGTTCAAAGAAAGGGCCTCCTTCATTCAGACCAAGTTCTCTTTAATGGTGGATCAACTGACAGCTTGGTTAATGAGTATAGTAGAAACCGTGATGCTTTCTACTCAGATTTTGCTATTAGTATGGTAAAGATGGGAGATATCGATCCTCTAACCGGACAATCTGGTCAGATAAGGAGGATATGTAGTGTTCCCAACTGAAGAATGTCCCAATTTTCCATACAAAAGTATTTGTTATTTATTACTTTTAATAAGTGTCGTAGTATTGTGAGTTTATCTGGAAGTCACATGAGCTTAGCAACACCACAGTAGAATTTTTTTCTAATGTATAATTTTCTTCTTATTTTATATTGTAATCATTTATTCTTTTATTAATTTCAAGTGTGATTAATAGATTATCTCTTTACATGAAAAACAATTTCCTTACCAAGAAAGTTTTCCGCTTTTATTAACCTGTGGCATCCAAATACATGATATGATACCATAGGGTTGGATAAGATAAAAAAAAAATGTTAATTTTCAATGTTGAATTTTAATTTTAAATGTGGGAGTTTAGTAACCGTCCTTTTTTAATAGCTTCAATCAAGCTCAATATATATATATATATATATATATATATATATATATATATATATAAACCGTCCTTTTTTAATAGCTTCAATCAAGCTCAATATATATATATATATATAGATATATATATTTTGAATTTCATATATTGTTTTTTCATCTGAGTTTTCCAATAAAATCTAAGAGGATTTGTCTTGTGGTCACTTTAGGATTATTCATGACATTATCACATAGAATTCCAAAATCGAAGGAGTACAATTTTTTACTTTTGAAAAAATAGAACATCTCAATATCAATTTCAAAATTATAAACAATTTATTTAGGATAGAGATTTTAGTTGATTTACGAATATTAGTATAAATGTTTTATGAAAATTTTAATCATTTTCCGTTGATTGAGATCATAAATTTATAAGTAGGGGAGCCAATAGCATCTCTCAAAATTTATTATAAATGAATAGAGACTAGTAATACTCATATTCTCATTGGATGAAAACATGATGAAAGACATTGAATTGGTGTTGAGATTTTGTTAGCATGCTAGGAGAGATTTCAATGTAAGTTGTTGGGACGACTCACAATTCCATTGTGTTTTTATTAGTTTAATTCATGTAATTTCCTAACTGAAATCGCCTCGACCCTTTTTCTCTAAATAGTGAAGAGGAGTCCGATTGGTAATTGGAGATTTTTAGAGAAATGAGAGTTGCCACCTAGTTTAGGTTTAGGAACCAAAAATAACTCTAAATGGAAATGGGTCGATCCACGGATTAGAGAGATGGGTACGGGGTCAAGTTACTGGGTTTGGAAGGCTTTAGACACCAAACCCGCTCGGTCAAAATGATCGGTCTCTACTACGATCCAAAACTATCTTAAGGTCAAACAGGGAAGAAAATGGTCAAGGCTAGGATCTAACCATCATCATCAATGTATATCAGATGTGCTAAACGAATCCTATGGCTAAAACCCTCTAATTATCATATGATTATTCTTCGAATTTCGCACAAAAGGGAAATTTTGAAAAAAAAACCTAAATCTCATCCCATATTCTAGCATTCAAAATGGTAACATTTCCAAATCATCAAAAGTACAAACTCATGGAAAATTCTCCAAATAGAAAAATTATAACTACCAAAACTGTTAAATTGGAACTTACGAAGTTTCTAACTTGGAAATTTGAAGTTTTTTAATCTAAAATTTGAAAAATATATGATGAGTTACCAAATTGGAAAATAAATTCTCTACAATAGAAAGTTTCAAAAAATGCAAATTCTCAAATTAGAAACTCCCAAATTTTCATGAACGTGAGCTTTCTAAATATGAAAATGTAGAATCTTCTAAATTAGGAAATTGATAAAATAAGAAATTTCTAAATTATAAATCCATGAACATATATTCTCCCAAAGTAGAAAATTGTGCAATCTCACATTAAAAAGTTTCAAATATTAATTTTTCCTATGATTCACACATAATTTCCCAAAATAAGAATTTTATGAAGATAAAGTCCCAAATTGAAAAAATTATGAATTTGCGATGAATCACCAAGTTGGAAATTTACAAAATAACAATAAAGAGAATTTCATGTTATCATACTCACCATATTGGAGATTGACAAATATCAAAGCACAAAAAATTTCTAAATTTGAAAAAGAAATCGACATTCAATCAATTCACTAAATAATCAAATGGGCATGCAATCATAATCTTCGATCTTCCCAAAACAATTCATTCAACAAAATGCATGTTTGTCAAGTCAAGAAGTGCACTAATCACATATGAAAATAAAAAAAATATAAATGAGAGAAATACATAAAAATCCCTAATTATATTAACACGCGAAAATAAAAAAGATATAAGTGAGAGCGATACATAAAAAAAAAACATTCTCCTAATTTTATCAGAAGAATAAATCAAAACATAGAAAAAACACATAAAAAAATTCTTCTAATCCTATTAATATGCCCAAAACAAATAAAATAAAATAAAACCTAAAGAAAATAGACAAAATAAATATTCTACGAACCCTATTAATATGCAAAATGAACAAAAATATAGAAAACATACGTAAGAAAAATTCTTCTAATCCTATCGACATGCAACAATAGATGAAAACATAAAAAATACAAAAAAATTCTCCCAATCCTACCGACGTGCAAAAATAAATAAAAATAAATAAATACAAAAACTAAAGAATGACTTACCTATAGAATGAAATAATATCGAATCGATTCCTTCAAGTCCAATCTAAAGACTTGCGAGTATTCCCTGCTGTGAGGAAAGACGAGGGCAGTGAGTGAGTTGTTAGGAGATATCCTAAGGAAGAATGCAGGTAGAGAGAGATGTGTTCTTGTAAGTGCTGTAGTAGTGAACCAAAAAAGGGGCGTTGTAACAATAATACGGAAAGGCTGGGCAGAACGTGAGTACAAGAGAGAGGGCAAGTTTAATAGAGAAGTAGAACGCAAGTATAAGAGAGAGAGTGGGTTTAATGGTTGAAAAAAGTGGGGAAGGATGGAGAGCAGGTTTAATGGCTGAAAAACGTAGGGAAGAGATCATAGAGATGAAAGAATAGAGAGAGAAGTTTGAAAGATTGAAAGAGAAGAAGACGTTTATAGGGATGTGGGCTGTTGTAGAACGTAAGGTGAAGGTAGTGTGTTGTAAGTACTATAATGGAGATGGGTGCAGTAAGGTGGACTGTTAGAGAAGGTGCAGAGAGAGTTGAAGACGATGGGGGTTGAGAGTTGGGGCGTTAGGTTGTAGAGGCTGTGTTGAGGACATGAAGTAAAAGGTCTGTTGGAGGAGGAGACATCCAGAGAGGGCTAGGAGAGGTAGAGGACATTAGAAGGGTGTGGGCTGTTGTAGGACAAAACGTGAAGGAGAGAGAAGAGGGCTTAAAGATGGCTGTAGCAGCCACGTTTTTGAAGAGAGGGTTGCTTTGTAGTGGTTGTATTGAGAAGAATAGAGGGCTGAGAGTGAGATGTGTCACAATGGTGTAGTAGGGTTAGGACGTGAGTGCGATGGGTCACGTTGGCTGCAATAGAGTGAGGAAGATGAAGTGGGCAGTAAGGTGTCTTTCTTCTCTATTTTTTTTCTCATTTTTCTTTTGTTGTTGTCCAAAACAAAGAGAGGAGAAATCAGAGAGAGAAATTGCAGAGAGACTTTGGGGAGAGGACTGGTTGAAGGGAAGTAAAGACGGAAAGAGGGTTGGGGAGGTGCAGAGGACATGACAAAAAGGACTGGGAAGTCAAAGAGGTGAGGACGTTGTAGGAAGGACTTGTTGATGTAGAGTGAGAAATTGATGGAGGAGAAGAAGGTAACAAGTTCAACCACCAAATGCCCCTTTTCCTTTTCATCCAGCTTCTTTTATAGAAGCTAAGTAGGCGTTTGGATAGGACTCCTTGACTACTTCTGACTCTTGCGGGGAGTTAGAAGTCGTTTGGATGCGTTTTGATGAACAATTCCTTCGAAAAGTTACTCCGCGCAAGAGCAAGAAATTACTCTTTGTGAAGAAGTCGAGAAAACTTATTTCTCAAAACTCATCTTGCGGGGAGTCAAAATCTAACGGTTCGTTTTACCAAAATACCCTTAACTTTATTAATTTTCTATGAAAATATTCCTAATTCATTTGCCCTTAAATCAAATGAAAGAAATATTTATTAATATTAAAAAAAAAATTTAATTTTGAGTATAATGGATTTAAACACATTATATTAATATTTAATATTTAAAATATTATATTATATTATATTAGTATTTATTATATTATATTATATTATATTAATAGTTATAGTTAAACACATTATATTAATATTTAATATTTAAAATATTATATTATATTATATTAATATTTATTATATTATATTATATTAATATTTATTATATTATATTATATTAATATTTATAGTTAAAATGTCAAAAACAATATAGTTTGAAGGCATATTATGACACTAAAAGACAGTCTGTCAATTTTTTTTTTAAATTTTGAGTATAATGGATTTAAACACATTATATTAATATTTATTATATTATATTATATTAATATTTATAGTTAAAATGTCAAAAACAGTATAGTTTGAAGGCATATTATGACACTAAAAAACAGTCTGTCAATTTTTTTTTTAATATTATGTCAAAAACAGTTTGTCAAATTTTTTAAAAAATTTTGAGTATAATGGATTTAAACATATTATATTAATATTTAATATTTAAAATATTATATTATATTATATTAATATTTATTATATTATATTATATTAATATTTATAGTTAAAATGTCAAAAACAGTATAATTTGAAGGCATATTATGACACTAAAAGATAAAAAATAGTAACTGGTATAATATAAGGGTATTCTGGTCTTTTTTCTAGAAGTCATGAGAAGTCAGTATGGTTCCCAAACAGATTTCCAGCACAAAAGTACTTTTGCCAGTACTTCACAGAGTTGATTGCCAAACGCCCTTTCCACACAGAATTACTTTTCCAGCTCCTCCATAGAGTACTTCAGCTCCTATTCTTTGAAAGAGTAGTTCTGCTCCTGGTATCCAAACAGGCCCTTAAAAGAGTATTCTTTTAAGTTTCTATTTGGAATTTCCTTTTGAAAAATTTTATTTCTCTTTTTCTTATTTTTTACACGTATTTCTCTTTTTTTTTTGCTTTTGATTTCCTTTTTTGGATAATAATGGTGGGACAATCCCACGCTACTCACCTTGTTGGTTGTCCCTTGTTAATGAGTTGTGATTGGTTGATAATTTTTATCTTGGGTTTTGATTTGAATTGAATTTATTGGATAGTTGGTGTAGACACCCCATTTTTGCAGTTACCTAATTAATCAACTTGTCAACCAGATTGCGATGGTTCCCAATGATGGATGGTTATTCCAATGCTCTATTTGTTACAAGATATGTTTCAGAAATTCGAATAAGGTATCTCAAGCAAATAAAACTGTAGAAACCACACTACGTTGAGAAAATATGACTCCAAAAACATAGAAATCATCATTTTTCAGACAAAAAGAAGTTTCACGATAAAAATTACTAAAAAATGATCAAATTACCAAAATACCCTTAACATCAAAACATCCTTAGAGCCTACATTACGCTTAGGAAAATCCTTTCAAACACATAAAATACAAATCGAAATCAAATAAATCATTTCACCAATTTTCACAAAATTTGACAAAATTACGAAAATACCCCTCATAAAGTTCACTATCATTTCACACAAAAAAGTTCATAAATGACACAAACCAATATTCCTATTGAATTCCTTACGAAAAATCGATTCTAAAACATCCTAAAACATTGAAAAACGACTTAAAACGCAAAAAGTCTTCTCCGAGGGTAAAACGATAATTTTACAATTTTAATAATAAAAAAATCTAAAATTAATAATTAAAATATTAATTAATATAAAGTGAAATCCTAATTAAAATTAAATTCAATCAAGTAAGACTTAAGTCAAAATCTTAAAATCAAATCAATCAAGTAAGATTTAAGTCAAAACCCTAAATTCTAGTCAATCAAGTCAAACTTAAGTCAAAATCCTAATCAATCTAATAAGACTAAAGTCAAACCCTAACCTTAATAGAATTCTAATTAAACTCTAAAACTATCTAAAAGAAACATAATTAAAATTTAAAACTATCTAAAATAAACATAATCTAACTCTAACTCTATCTAAAAAGTTCTTAAAAAAATCTATAAATAGGGGTCTCTATAACCTATTTTCGTATGAAAGAGAAAATCTTAGAAAAATTAGGTCAAGGAGCCTCCCCAACCCTCACAAAATCCTAATTTTGAAGTTCTAACCCCTTACCTATCATCTAACTCATAATTTTTACTCAAAAATACCCAGAAACTCTTAAAAAATATTCAAAAATCCATAGAAAATTAGGAAGCATTTAGATCTAAGGAGAATATACTTCATCTTGGAGATCCGAATTGGATCTAGTAATGAAAACGAAGTAAGGAATCATAAGAAATGAATCTCTCCGCCAACTCTGAGGGAATTATCGTTGTGATCATCTAGATATTTTTCATTCTTATTTTTTTTTTATTATTTAGGTCTTTTAGCAATGTAGTTTTATTTGAGAAAAGTAGAGACTAGCGTTTGCCGGGCGAGGTTGGTGCCTAACACCTTCCTACCCCGTAACGTGATCCTCGAACCCGTATTTTCTTTTATAGATTAGTGTTATTTATCTTTTATAGTCATTGTTCGATTCTTAGACTGTAATAACTAGGTGATGACTCTCAAACCTTAAAAATCAAAAGCGGAGCTGCGTACCCCGCGGATTGAGGGCGCTTTCAGTAGCGACTCTATTGGGAATAATTGAGGATCAAATTTGAAAAGCTCTAAGTATGAGAACATTGCCATTTAGACCTAATTTTTTTATGTTTATTTTATTTATTTTTAGTTTATTTGATTCGTTTATTTTTGGGATTGTATTATATTCTCTCGACGTCATTTTTAGCGTATTATTATGAAATATTATTTGCTATGATTCAATTTTGGATTGTTTGGGATGACCCTAAATAATACAAGATATTGAGAGAATGATGATGTGAAAAAATGGGTGTTGACCCATTTTTTGGATTATTTTTTGGGTTTTTATTATCCTTTGGTATCCTTTGATTCGATTTTGGATACATTGATTTGACATATATTTTTTTTATGATTCAATCTAAGGTCATTTTGGGATGACTTTAAATAATGAAAAATTCAAAGTGACATATGAATGGAGGATGGAATGAAATAGTTTGGGTGAGAGTCATGAAATTTTATTTTTGTTTTAGAAAATTTTTGGATAAAAATTTTTAGTACGTTACTATGCATGAGTGATAAGTTGTGAACAAAAATTATTTGTGAGTGATGCGCTAAGAAACAAAAAAATTACTTTTTTTAATGTTGTTTGTGATGAGGAGAAGATTCCAATAAAAAATCGTAAAAAAAAAAAAAAAAAAAAAAAATTATTTTTATGCGTGGTGTGCCTTTAGAAGAAAACGATTTTTATTTTTCATCTTCTTCTCAAATAAATTATTTGTGAGTGATGTGTTAAGAAACTAAAACAATTGTTTTTTTAATATTGTTCGTGATAAGGAAATGATTCCAATAAAAAAATTACAAAAAAAAAAAATAATTTGTTTCTAAAAAAAAAAAAAAGTCATCACCCCTTATCTCAACGATTATCATCCTATCCTCGATTCAATATTCAATAAAATCTCAATTTATTTTAGATCATCCAAAGTAACCCTTGATTGGATCATAGAGAAAGAGTCATTTTGTTTTTATTTCGTTTTGAAAAAAAAAACATTTGTGTCTATTTCATCGATTGGCCAATGATTGATTATTTTTGTGCCATAATTTTTACTTATTCGACGTGCCATAATCTTGATTGAGATATGTGTTTGACGTGTTTATTTTGATCTTGATATGATGGGTTTGTATACTATCTTGTTTGATATTTCTATGACACCCATGTTGTGATAATCTGATTTGGCCCATTCATTTGAAAACGCCCCGGGCACATACCACTAGCACATTTATTTTGTTGCATTGCATGCTTGCATGTCCCTTATAGCCAACGTGGCACTAGTGTGTGGCCCGGTCTCCTTGGAGATGCGACGTCATTCATGAAAACCATAACTCTAGTCACGTACCTTAGGGTATATAAAACTGGGATATCAGTACCGTTTGATCAGGTGACACTGAAAGGTATATTGATGCACCCAGGCTGGAGTGACCTGAGCCTTTTGTCCTATTGTAAGCCACACAGTCAGTCTATGTTTTTTTAATTCTAATAGAATAAAGAAGCTTTTGATTATCATGCAGGTAATAATGATTTGAGCAGAATGTCTAACATGAGGATTGACTTAGAGCTCACTAATCAAACTTAATAAATATTGGAATTAAAAAGTACACTCAAGAAATGCAAATTGGTGATACATTATCCTTATGGGAACATCAGAGAATAATAAATTTACTTGAAAAATTCAACAATGTTCTTGCATGGTCTCATCAGAATAGCTTGCACCAAAATAAATCAAGACATAAAGTCAAGAGTGAACTTCAAAGTTGAAGTTTATCGGTCAAAAATGATGTAGATGAAATTATCGACAAAGGAGCTAAGATCCGCAACAAAGGATCCATCATGTTTTTCACTCGAGAGAAAAAAGTTCTCATTCGTAAAAGAATATGAGATTTTCTTCGAAATTTGGAAATGATTGAATGAGTCAATGTCAAATACTAAAAACTCAATCACACTCAATTTCATAGAAAAAGACTGAAGATTTTTCCTTTTCAAAAGAAGACTTTACTTGACAGAGCAATCCACATACCGAGTTCCTGAAACTTGGACCAAGTCAAGTAGCAATACACCAAAGGAAGCCTCCTTTGGTCGAATCATTTATCTGTTTTACAAAAAAAAAAAGATAACTTTCTTTAGTCCCTCGCAGCCACTAAAGAAATCAAATAGTCTGTTTCTTTCTAAACCACACCAACCAACCTTGGGAGGGAAGTCTAAGTATGAACTACGTTTTGACCTGGTCTCAAAAGAAAAAAAAATATTTGGGGTACGTAGGCAACCTAAGTAGTTACTTTAGACCCGGTTACGCAAAAAAATGTATTCTCTTAACAAAAGTGTCATCTAAAAGGAAAATCCCCTATTGAAATGTTCAAAAGAAGAGAATGTCAAACTAGGGGCATTAGAAAAAATTGCCAGAAAAGAAAAGAATGCCAAACTAGGGGTATTAGAAAAAAAGAGTCAAAAGAATTTACAGAAAAAAATGACAAAAAAAGATAATATTAAACTAGGGGCATTTTGGAAAGTTGAGCCTTTTACCCTTTCTTTCTAAATCATGTCTTAAGCCCACCTATTAAGTCCTCCTGAATGTTAATTGACTCGATTAAAGTGTAGGGAACCAAAAAGCTATCAAGTTGAATATTCAAGATCATCGAGAAAAAAAGAGAAGTCCGCTAAGTCGAAAACCTAAAAAGACGACCTAGGCAAAAATTAGGGCATAACCATAAAAAAGAACGCCTGTTAGTTTGAAAACCTGAAAAGGCGACCTAGCCAAAAATCAAGACATCTTTAGAAAAAGAAAAGAAAAACCTACTAGGTTGAAAACCTGATAAGGCAACCTAAGAAAAAATTAGGGCATCATCAAATGGGAGGAAATATCCCATCAAGAAGAAAAATTCTGAAGGTAGCTTATGTAGAAACTAGAAAATGCAGAACCATTCAAGCCATTACATTTGTTTTTCAGTTAAGAGCTCACATCCGACGAAGAAAATGTTGAAGTTGAAAAAATCAGAAGTCATCTTGAACATTGTAAGATCTTCAAGAGTATGTTTACTTGTTCAAGTATTCGCTAATGGAAGATGTAGAATTATCAACCACTTTGAAGAGAAAAATCTTTATTCTAATATTTATCAAGATTTTTTAAGTCAAGCTCAAGCAATTTTCAAAAGAAATTCGAAAGAAAATGATCAATCCCTTATTGCACATATGATAATCTTAAGAGTTTTAAATTTAAGGGAATGTCAATTCTACTATCTGTTATATATCAGAGTCCATATTTTTCAAACATAATCCATTCCATCAGTCTCGTAGTCAAGTTCCAGTTAAAGCCAACCTTGAAACTAGGGGCATTTTTGAAAGTCATTTAATTCTAAAGTTTTGTTCTTAATCACATGATAAAAAGAAAATCTTACAAAACCTTTAAAGTCTAGCATGATAGGCCAATAAAGGCCTAATCTCCCGATCTTTGAGCTCGATAATACCGAGTCCTTAATTAATCTAAGCCCGAGAAGTGTGGCTCCAATAAGTTTGAGTCCGAGAAACGAGACTCAAACTTTTTTTGAATTATAGAATGAATTAACGGGATTGTTTAAGTTTATGTAAACCTCAGCCCGAGAAGCGTGGCTCCAATAAGTTCGAGTCCGAGAAACGGGACTCCAACTCTTTTTGAATCATAGAATGAATTAACAGGATTGTTTAAGTTCCTGTAAATCTAAGCCTGAGAAATATGACTTAGTAAGTTCGAGTCTGAGAAACGAGACTCCAACTTTTTTTGAATCATAGAGTGAATTAACAGGATTGTTTAAGTTCCTATAAACCTTAGCTTGAGTCCAAGAAGCGAGACTCCAACTTTAATAGGATTGTTTAAGTTTCTATAAACCTCATCTAGAGTCCGAGAAACGAGACTCTAGCTTTATTTGAATCATATAATGAATTAACAAGATTGTTTAAGTTCCTGCAAACCTTAGCCAGGTCCAAGAAGCGAGATTCTAACTTTAACATGATGGTTTAAGTTCCTGTAAACCTCAATCAGAGTCTGAGAAACGAGACTCCAACTTTGTTTGAATCATATAATGAATTAACAAGATTGTTTAAGTTCCCGTAAACCTTACTTCGAGTCCGAGAAACGAGACTCCAATTGTAATAGGATTGTTTAAGTTCCTGTAAACCTTAGCCAGAGTCCGAGAAACGAGACTCCAGCTTTGTTTGAATCATATATTGAATTAATAGGATTGTTTAAGTTCCTGCAAACCTCAGTCCAAAAGCGTGGTTCCAGTAAGCATGAGTCTGAGAAACGAGACTTAAACTTTTCGAACTCTGAATAAAGAATTTAATGAAGTTCCTATAATATCGTACGATTGTTTTCATTGCATAAAATGCATTTTGATTTGAATCCTTATTATTAGTGAGAGAAGATCTCTAATCATTAGGCATCACACCATGGCACACACGTGCACTTTTGCATTAGTCAGGAAGAATCTTCCAAAATTCAAGGATCTGACACCGTTAGTGAGAGTTCAGGCTCGAAGACCTGACACCTTTTAGTTCGGGGAGAGTTTAACCCTCAAGGATCTGAATGCCTCGACGAATTGCTAAATCAGCCTGCAAAATGAACTGTCATTAGCTTTGGCATTTAGATATCGTACTATCTACCAAAATAGATTTTCTATCTAGTTTGCTTCAACCCTCTGCCAAAGAGGGGCATCTGTAGACACCCCATTTTTACAGTCATCTGATTAATCAACTCGTCAACCTGATTGCGACGGTTCCCAATGATGGATAGTTATTCTAATGATCTATTTGTTACCAGATATGTTTTAGAAATTCGGATGAGGTATCTCAAGCAAACAAAATTGTAGAAACCATGCTACGCTAGGAAAATATGACCCCAAAAACATTGAAATCATAATTTTTCAGACAAAAAAAACTTCAAGATAAAAATTATTAAAAATGATCAAATTATCAAAATATCCTAACATCAAAACATTCTAGAGCCTATGTTACGCTTAAGAAAATCCTTTCAAACACAAAAAAATAAATCGAAATCAAATAAACCATTTCACCAATTTTCACAAAATTTGACAAAATTACAAAAATACCCCTTATAAAGTTCACTACCATTTCACACAAATTTCATACATAACACAAACCAATATTTCCATTGAATTTCTTACGAAAAATCGATTCTAAACATCCTAGAACATTGAAAAACAACTTAAAACGCAAAAAGTCCTCTCCGAGGGCAAAACGATAATTTTACTATTTTAATAATTAAAAATTTTAAAATTAATAATTAAAATATTAATTAATGTAAAGTGAAAACCTAATTAAAATTAAAGTCAATCAAGTAAGACTTAAGTGAAAATCATAAAATCAAGTCAATCAAATAAGACTTAAGTCAAAACCCTAAAATCTAGTCAATCAAGTGAGACTTAAGTTAAAATCCTAATCAATCTAATAAGACTAAAGTCAAATCCTAACCCTAATAGAATTCTAATTAAACTCTAAAACTATCTAAAATAATTTTAATTAAACTCTAAAACTATCTAAAAGAAACATAATTAAACTCTAAAACTATCTAAAAGAAACATAATTAAAATCTAAAATTATCTAAAAGAAATATAATCTAACTCTAACTCGATCTAAATTTTTTTTAAAAAAATCTATAAATAGGGGTTTCTATAATCTATTTTCGTATGAAAGAGAAAACCCTAGAAAAAGTAGGTCAAGGAGCCTCTCCAACCTTCTCAAAACCCTAATTTTGAAGTCTTAACCCCTTACCTATCATTCAACCCATAACGTTTTCTCAAAAAATACCTAGAAACTCTTTAAAAACACCTAGAAATCCATAAAAAAATTAGGAATCATTTAGATCTAAGGAGAAGATACTTCATCTTGGAGATCCAAATCGGATCCAGTAACGGAAACGAAGTAAGGAATCACAAGCAAGGAATCTCTCCACCAACTCTGAGGGAATTATCGTTGTGATCATCTATGTATTTTTCATTCTTTTTTTTTTTAGGTCTTTTAGCAATGTAGTTTTATTTGAGAAAAGTAGAGACCGGCGTTTGCCAGGCGGGGTTGGTGCCTAACACCTTCCAAGCCCATAATGTGATCCTTTGACCCGTATTTTCTTTCGTAGATTAGCGTTATTTACGTTTTAGAGTCAGTGTTTGGTTCCTAGACTGTAACAACTAGGTGACGACTCCCAAACCTCAAAAATTAAAAGCGGATCCACGTACCTCGCGGATCGAGGGCGCTTTCAATTGGTCTTTAATTTTTAATTTGATGTCTAAAGTTTTTCTTTTAATTTAAATTTGAATTTGGATTTGTTTTCAAATTTTGATTGTTTAATTAAGATTTAATTTCAATTTTATTTGATCGATTGAGTTCGATTATGGATTTTGAATTTGTTAATTTAGTTGGATTTCGATTTGAATTCAAGTTTCTTGATTTTGCATTTTAATTGGTTGAATAATTTTTAATTTGATTTTGATTAAATTTGTTGCTTGATTAAATTTTAATTGTTGCTTGGTTTTTAATTTTAGTTGTTTGATTTTTAATTTTAATTGTTTAATTTGAATTTTATTTTCACTAGATTGGATTTTTAACTGGATTTCGATTTGATTTTTTATTATGTTTTCCTAGGGATCGGGGTCTCTAAGTTGAATTTGGATGTTGAGGTGCATTTCAATCATTTTTATGATCTTTCCTAAATTTTTTTTCTTTTTGTCGATTTGGGTCTTGTTAGATGCGAAATCATGTTTTGAGTGTAATGGAGGTACTTTAGAGACTTTTCAGAGGTTCGAAATCTATGAAGGGTATTTTCGTCATTTTTTCAATTTTTATAGATTTTTATGAATTTTAGCATGAAGTTTCTTTCAATCCTAACGTGATTATTTCTAAATTTCAAAGTCTTAATTTCTTAGCGTAGCAAGATCTCTAAGTTATCGAACTATGTAACGAACCTAAAGCGTATGTACTTGCTAAATCGGGTATATGATGTAGCGATTCAAAACGTACGTAAATTTCTATATCGAGTCGTAATGAGTAAAGGGGGGTGAAAGGACTAGAAATGGAAGGTATCAGGAACAGTACTCACAAGCCTTCAAGTTATTTGCGGTTATCATTAAGAATTCATGACAACTAGGTGACGAATTGTCGAATTAGGTAGATGCAAAAATGGGGTGTCTATAGATGCCCCTTTTTGGCAAAGGGTGGAAACAAACTAGATAGCCAATCTATTGTGGTAGATAGTGTGACATCCGAATGCCAAATCTAGTGACAACTCATTTTACAGTCTGATTCGACAATTTGTCGAAGCATCCAGATCCTTGAGGGTAAGCTCTCCTAAGATTAAAAAATTGTCAACTCCTTGAATTTCGAGAAATTCTCCTTGACTGATAATGTAAATGCAATGCAAGTGCGTGTGTGTGCAATAGTGTAGTAATGATTTTGAAAAGGCGCACTTCCATTCTGCGCATTTATGTTGGGAGGATAATAAGCTTAACAGTGAAAAACTATGTAAACTCAACATAATATCTGAGCAACACTAAGCATAACTGGGCTTAACTGAGCATAACCTGAACATATACTAAGCATAATCTGAGCATCAATTTAGCATAATCCGAGAAAATCCCTGGCGATATGTGAGCAAAATCTGAGAAAATCATCGGCGGTATCTGAAAGTGCCCTAGATCCGCGGGGTGCGCGGATCCACTTTTGACCTTTGAGGTTTTGGAGTCGCCACCTAGTTATTACGGTCTAGGAACCGAATACCGACTCTAAATGGATAAAAAAACTAATCTACTGAAGAAAAATTGAATCCGAGGATCACATTACGGGGTAGGAAGGTGTTAGGCA
This sequence comes from Akebia trifoliata, assembly GCF_017979445.1. NCBI lineage: Eukaryota > Viridiplantae > Streptophyta > Magnoliopsida > Ranunculales > Lardizabalaceae > Akebia > Akebia trifoliata. The sequence goes on from NC_141376.1 coordinate 24,315,978, forward strand.
CCAACCCCGCTTGGCCAATGCCGGTCTCTACTTATCCAAAATAAGACTACATTGCTAACAAAAAATCTAGATAAAAAAATAAAAGAAATTTTACCTTCGATACGCAAAGATTATATTCACTCAGACCTGATAAACTCGCTCCTTGTACCGTACTCCTTTTTTCGTTCTGTCTCCGGATCTAATTTCTGATCTTCGAGACAAGGTATCTCTTTCTTGGATCTGGATCCTTCGAACTTGTTATGGATTTTGGGGTATTTTTAAAGAGCTTCTAAGTGTTTTTCAAGCTAAAATCGAAGTATGGGTGTTAGGTAAGGAGTTGGGACTTCAAAATTAGGGTTTATGGGAGGTTAGGAAAGCTTGTTGACCTACTTCTCTTAGGATTTTTTATTTGATACAAAAATAGGGTGTGAGGAACCCTATTTATAGATTTTTTTAAGGGTTTGTTTAGATAGAATTAATGTTTAATTAGAATTAGTGATTAATTAGAATTCTTTTAGTTAGAGTTATATTTTAGTTAGAATTATTTTAGGTAGAGTTATATTTTAGTTAGAATTCTATTAGATAGAGTTATTATTTAATTAGAACTCTATTAGGGCTTTGACTTTTGGTCTTATTTGATTGACTTTAAGATTTCTACTTTAGTCTTACTTGATTGACTTTAATATCTTGACTTTGGTCTTACTTGATTGACTTTAATTTTGACTTTAGTCTTACTTGATTGGCTTTAATATCTTGACTTTAGTCTTACTTGATTGACTTTAATTTTTTGGAGAACCCTCCTCTATTATATCTTTAATTCTTTGGACCACCAAATGGAGGGGTCCTTGAATAAATATCTTGGCAACCCTCAACAATTTTGCCTGAGAGCCTGATTGATCGATTTTTTTAGTTAAAATTTGTAAATTAATTTTATTAATGTTTCAATTTAGTTATTTAATATTTATTTATTAATTTCAAAATTTTTAATTATAAAAATTGTGAAATTATTATTTTGCCCTCGGAGAGGACTTTTCGCGTTTTAAGTCGGTTTTTTATGTTCTATGATGTTTTAGAATCGATTTTTCATAAAGAATTCAATGGAAATATTGGTTTGTGTCATTTATGAAATTTTTTGTGTGAAATGGTCGTGAACTTTATGAGGGGCATTTTTGTAATTTTGTCAAATTCTGTGAAAATTGTCGAAATGATTTATTTGATTTCGATTTGTTGTTTTATGTGTTCGAAAGGATTTTCTTAAACGTAATTTAGGCTCTAGGGATATTTTAAGGTTAGGGGTATTTTGGTAATTTGATCATGTTTTAGTAATTTTTATCGTGAAACTTCTTTTTATCTGAAAAATGATGATTTCTAAGCTTTTGGGGTTATATTTTCCTAGCGTAGCATGATTTCTATAGTTTTGTCAATTCAAAATATCTCATTTGGATTTCTTAAACATATCTAATAACAAAATAAAGCATTGGAATAAACATCCATCATTAGGAATCGTTGCGATCGGGTTGACGAGTTGATTAATTAGGCAAGTGCAAAAATGGGGTGTCTACAGATGCCCCTCTTTGGCAGAGGGTTGAAGCAAAACTAGATAGGAAATCTATTTTGGTAGATAGTGCGATATCCGAATGCGAAAACTAGTGACAGTTCATTTTGCAACCTGATTTAGCAATTTGTCGGGGTATTCAGATCCTTGAGGGTAAAGCTATCCCCGAACTAAAAGGTTGTCAGGTTATCGAGTGAGAACTCTCACTGACAGTGTCAGATCATTGAATTTTAGAAAATTCTCCTTGACTGATGAAACAACTGTGCAAGTGTGTGACTTAAAATCTGAGATAAATTTCAAAGAGTTTAAGTTGGAACTAAGTAAAATCTAAGTATAAAATGAATATAAAATGAATATAAAATGAGCATAAACTGAGCATAATTTGAGCATAAACTGAGTATAATTTGAGCATAGACTGAGCATAAACTGATCATAACTGAGCATAATCTGAGCATAATTTGAGCATAATTCCGAGAAAACCCTCGACAGTAACTGAGCATAATTTCGAAAAACCCTTGGCGGTAACTGAGCATAATTCCGAGAAAGTCCTCGACAGCATCTGAGCATAGTTCCGAGAAAACCCTCGGCGGCATCTGAGCATAGTTCCGAGAAAGCCCTTGGTGGCATCTGAGCATAATTTCGAGAAAGCCTTCGGCGGCATCTGAGCATAGTTTCGAGAAAGCCTTCGGCGACATCTGAGCATAGTTCCGAGAAAACCCTCGGCGGTAACTTAGCATAGTTCCGAGAAAACCCTCGGCGGCATCTGAGCATAGTTCTGAGAAAACCCTCGACGGTAACTAAGCATAGTTTCGAGAAAACCCTCGGCGGTAACTGAGCATAGTTCGGAGAAAACCCTCGACGGCATTTGAGCATAATTCCGAGAAAACCCTCGGTGGCATCTGAGCATAATTCCGAGAAAGTCCTTGACGGCATCTGAGCATAGTTTTGAGAAAATCCTCGACGGTAACTGAGCATAATTCTGAGAAAGCCCTCAGCAGCATCTGAGCATAGTTTCGAAAAAACCCTCGGCAGTAACTGAGCATAATTCAGAGAAGGTCCTCGACGGCATCTGAGCATAATTCCGAGAAACTCTCAGTGGTAACTGGCTGAGTAAAACTGAGAATGAAGGAATAAATCTGGGAAATAATGATTGAGATTGAATTTGGGAATGAATAGATCTGGGAAAGAATGAATGCCCTATCTCCTATTCTTGGTGAAAGGGTTATGAGTTAATCTCTAAGCACAACCAAATGTGAGATCCAAAATGCTTTTGTTTGAACCTCAAGGTTTTATCCAAAATTTTTATGAATTTAAAACCTGAGTTTTTATTTCTTTTGAACCTCAAAGGTTTTTCGAAAAATTATTATCAAGAGGGTAACCTTAAGTTTGGGGTTCCCATTATCTTTTAGGATTAACATTGCTCAAAAACAAAATGTCCCTGGTCTGACAATAAACATGTCATTGGAGATAATTGAACTCATCATGTAAAAAAATAAAAAATGCCCCTAGTATAAGCGGGAAAAGTTACATATTAAAGAAGAAAGAAAATGCCCCTTGTATGAAGGTTTGAAATATTTGATTACCACAAGCACAATAAAGACTCAACTTTTAATTTTGATTAATTTTATTGAAGGTTTTGAGTCAGGCTCAAGAGAACAAAATTATTTCCTTTTGAGACTCATCATAGAATTCACCCTTCTCTCCCTTGGTTTGCTTGGGGAAGTAAACATTTTCAAATCGATCGTAGATAAGATGCTTGTGACTTCTGAGTCTGTGCCTGGTTTAAGCTAAGTATTGAACTTGATCATTCGGACGTCTGATGTTTCAGCTCGGACTGCTGAAATCGCCTCGATCCCCGCGGCCGTCCGCTAAATAATGGATTAGGGGTCCGATCTACGTATCTCGGGGATTTTTAAAAGAATAAGGAGTCGCCACCTAGTTTAGGTTTAGGAACCGAAATTAACTCCAAATGGACATGGGTCGGTCCGTGGATCAGAGAGATGGGTAAGGGGTCAGGTTACGGATTTCGGAAGGTGTTAGGCACCGAACCCGCCTGATCAAGATGATTAGTCTCTACTACGATCCAAAAATATTCTACGATCAACATTCAAAGACTAAAAGTCAAACTAGGGTCCAATCATCATCAAATTGCATCGGATTTACTAAACAAATCCTACAGTTAAAATAATTGCATGATTTAATGAGGCATACATGACACAAAAGTTTAATGGATCAATTCGATCATATTTTGAACAATAAAAAATCGATTTTCAATGCCGCGTATATAAGATTAGTGAATTGGCTCATTGACGATATTTTATCAAAGAGATTCGATTTTTGAATCATTACATGCATTAAATTCAGTGGGTTAAATCACAAATTTTGAGTTGCCACGCGTCCTCAAATCAGTGGGTTAACACACAAATTTTGAGTTGCCACGTATCCTAAAATCAGTGGGTCGACTCGCAATTTGTTAATCAAAATAATCTTTGATTATTTTTTCAGAATCGCCACGTGTATTAAATCGGTGATTTAACCCACGTGTCTAATTTTAAAAAAATCGAACCAAATTTCCAATGTACCAAAAATCAGCGAGTTGACTCGTAATTTGTTAATCAAAATAATCTTTGATTTTTTTTAAATTGCCGTGTGTATTAAATCGATGATTTAACCCATGTGCTTAATTTGAAAATAAAACTAATTCAAATTTTCGATGTCCCCCAAAATTAGCGAGTCGACTCGCAATTTGTTAACCAAAAGAATCCTAATTTTTTGGAATCGCCACGTGTATTAAATCGGTGATTTAACCTACGTGACTAATTTTTTTTTTTATTCGATTCAAATTCTCAATGTCCCCAAAATCAACGAGTTGACTCATTGATTTTCCTTGAGAAAATCGATTTCTTAATTTTTCATGCATTCAAAAATTCATGAGTGGATCAATTCCAATATTAGCGAATTGGTTAAAAAAAAATATCAATGAATCTACTTGACAATATAAACACCCAATGAGCCGATCCACCAATTTGATATATGCGAGTTAATTCAATCAATCTAAAAATGGTCGAATCAATCCATTAATATTTCAAAAACTTAAAAGTTGCCATTAATGCCACATATATCCCAAAAATCGGTGAAGTGATTCAAATAAAAAATAAAATAAAAATAAAAGAAATAAAAAAAACAAAAATGAAGTCGAGAATAATAATAAAAAATATTAAAATAGAGGCATAAAATTTTCTTTTCCTAACCTATTAATATAAAAAAAATATATAGGAAACTACCTAAGAAAGTATTCTAATCCTATCAATACGCAAATAAAATGAAAAAAGACATCCACGAAAAATAAAATAAAATAAAAAATAATATTCTACCAACCTTGTTAATATGCAACGAGAATTATAAAAAATAGACAAATAAATGAGAAAAACAGAAAACATAGATAAGAAATATTCTACAAATCCAACTAATGCAAAAATGTAAAAAAGTAAAAATAAAAATAAGATCTAAAAATAAATAAACTCACCTAAGAGGGGATGACAAGGGTCGATTCCTTCAGGTACGATCTCCAAAACTCGTGACTATTCGTTGTAAAAAATGAAGGTAGCGGAGAGGCTGCAACGGACCTTGTTGTTGCAACGAATTAATGAGGAGTGAGGCAATGGGGTGTGACAAAGATAGGGTTGGAGATTGTATTGTTGTGGTGTCCCTAAAGGAGAGAAATAGATGATTGGAAGCCGTTAATGGAGACTATAATGGTGTTGAAACTAAAGGTAAATGGGACTGCTAATGGGGGTGTTGATGGTGCTGAAAATGGGGCTGCTAATGGATGTGTTAGTGCTGGTAAATGGGGCTACTAATGGTGATGTTGATGATGCTGAAAATGGGACTACTAATGGAGGTGTTAGTGATGGTAAATGAGGCTGCTAATGGTGATGATGATGCTGAAAAATGGGGCTGCTAATGGTGATGTTGATGATGCTGAAAATGGGGCTGCTAATGGAGGTGCTAGTGATGGTAAATGGGACTGCTAATAGAGGAGAAAATTTGCTGTTTTTTTTTTCTTGGACATGAATGGGTGCTGTTTTTTAATGGAGGCAGCCCAAAAAACGTTTTTTTTAAAAAAACATTTATGGAGAGGAAGAACATAGGGAAGGGTAGAGGTGCAAGGTAGAGAGAGGAAGGAGTGTTAGAGAAGAAAACGTGGAGATGAGGGAGACCACAACAGATTTTTAAAATGGAGAGAAAAAAAAAGTTGCAGGTTTTTCTTTTTCTTCAATGGCAGCCAAGCTAAAGATGTCTCTCCATAATTCGTTGCTTCCCCTCTCTTTTATAATGGTATTCCTCATCAAAAGGTGGGAGAGGGAGAGAGGGAAAGAGTGGGGAGAAAGAGGGAGAGAGGGGTGAGGACGTGAGTGTTGTGTGGGTGAAGAGAGAAGTTGGAGAAGAAGGAGTGGAATACGTGGGGAAGAAGAAGAAACGTGATTTCTTCTTCTTTTGAAATTTTTTATTTTTTTATTTTTAAAAGAATGAGAGAGGGGGATCCTAGGCTACTCGTACTACAGTAACTCTCCGCCAATGAGTCGTGATTGGCTAAGTTAATGAATTGATCTTGTTTCCAATTAGTTGATTTCGAATTTTTTTTTATTTTTTATTTTAATCGATGTTTTGATTTGAAATTTAATTTGATATTTTATGTTATATTTGAATTTGTATTGATTTTAAATTTTGAATTTCGATTAGAATTTAATTTGAATTTTGATATTAAATTTGGTAGTTTGTTGATTTGATTTCGATTTTATTTTTACATTTTAATTGGTGGGTGATTCGTTTTTAATTTGAGTTTTAATTGTTTAATTTGAATTTAATTTTTAATTTAAATTTTGAACGGGTTGATTAATTTGCGTTTTAATTTGAAATTTAAATTGATTTCAATTTTTAATTGGTTGGTTGATTGGATTTCGATTTAAATGTGATCGAATGGATTTTAATTTGTTAATTACATTTTTGGTTGGTCGATTTGGTTAATTGATTTAAAATTTTAATTCAATTTTGCATTTTAATTGGTTGAGTGATTTTTAACTTGATCTTCAATGTGATTTTGATTTTGATTTTGTATTTTAATCGGTTTATTAAAATTTAAATTTTATTTTGTATTGAAATTTAATTTGATTTTGCGATTTTAAATTAATTTTAAATTTTGGATTTTAGTTTAATTTTCAATTTGAATTTTATTTTAGTTTAATTTTTTATTTGAATTTTATTTTCCTAGGGATCAAGGTCTCTGTGTTAGAGTTAGATGTTAAGGGGCGTTTTGGCCATTTTGACGATTTTTCTTGAATTTCTCTGTTTTCATCATTTGGGTTCCGTTAGACTCGAAATCACATTCTGAGTGCAATGGAGGTACTTTTGAGACGTTTCAGACATCCGAAATTTATGAGGGGTATTTTCATCATTTTGATGATTTTTTACAAATTTTTACTAATTTCTCTATTTTCATCGATTTGGGTCCCGTTAGACTCGAAATCACGTTCTGAGTGCAATGGGGGTACTTTTGAGACTTTTCGGACATCAGAAATTTATGAAGGGTATTTTCGTCATTTTTGTGATTTTTACAGATTTTTAAGAATTTCAGCGTGAGTTTTCTTTCAGTCACTGTGTGAGTATTTCTAAGTTCTAAAGTTATATTTTTCTAACGTAGCGAGGTCTCTAAGTTATCGAATTGTGTAACGAATCTATGCGTACGTGCTTGCTAAGTCAGGTGTAAGATGTAACGATCCTAAGCGTGCGTAAATTTCTAGGTCGAGTAGTGACGAGTAGGGGGGATGAAAAGACTAGAAACGGAACGAATCAAGCTGTACTCACAAGCCTTCTAGTTCTTTTATATTCATCATTAGTAATCCACCAAAATCGGGTGACAAATTGTCGAATTAGGCAGATGCAATAATGGGGTGTCTACAACTGCTCTTAGTTTTTCTTCTGTTTTGCTTTGTTGCTCTAACTTTTGGCTAGATCGCCTTTTCCGATTTTCAATCTAGCAAGTTTGCTCCAACTTTTGCTTAGATCGCCTTTTCAGGTCTTTAATCTAACAAGCATTCTTTTTCTTTGCTCTGATTTTTTCCAAGATTGTCCTTTCGGATTTTCAATCTTGCGAGTTTGGCTTAATTTTTGCTTAAGTCACCATTTTCGGGTTTTCAACCTAGCAGGCTCTTTTTTTTCTTTTTCCTTTCTGAACTTATGGAATTGCTATCTGATCATGCTTTGCTATCTTCCTTAACTTTTCGCATGGTACTTAGGAGGACTTTTATAGGTAAACTTAGGACTGGGTATAAAAAAAAGGGATTTTGAGGTTCAAAAACCAGAATGCCCCTTGTGTGGCATTTTTTATTATTTTGCCTTGAATTTTCTTCCCCATTCTGAAGATATTTCTTTTTTTCTTTCAGATTTTTCTATATATTATTTTTTTGTTTTGATGTGTGAGGAAATAGATTTTTTTTTATTTTGATGTGGTCAGGCCTGAAGTAACTTTTCAGGTTGCCTACGTACCCGAAAATTTTGGGATCAGACTAAAATGTAGTTCGAATCTTCCCTTCCCTAGGTTAGGTGATCGGACTGAGAAAGAAAAAGGCATATTTTTTCTTTTTGAAAATGCTGCAAATGGATTGAGAAAGGATATGTTGAACTGGGTAACTGGGTAATATGAGGATTGATTCGACTAAAGATGGCCTCCTTAAATGTAGTACCATTTGATTTGGTCAAGGTTGGTTGGTTCTGGTAATTCGATTCCATCATGATCTTGAAACCTGATAGCTTTTCCTGGTAATATTTCCTTGATGATGAACGGTCCTCCCCAATTTGGTTTGAACTTCCCTTTAGGGTCAAAGATAGGTGCCCGATTCTCTTTGTGTACTAAATCCCTGACTTGTAAGTGACATGCCTTAATCTTTTTGTCAAACGCACGGGCAACTCTTCTTTGATAAGCTTGTACGTGATACAAAGCTCTTAGTCATTTTTCTTCAATCAAACTTAATTCTTCATACCGTTGACGAACCCAATCTACTTCTGACAACTGACTTTCCAACAAGACCCTGAGAGACGGAATTTCCATTTCAACTGGCAAGACTGCTTCCATGCCATACACTAAGGAGTAGGGAGTAGCTCCAGTAGAGGATCGAATTGAAGTTCGATATGCCCATAATGCAAATGACTGTTTTTCTGACCAATCTTGATGTGATTGACACATTTTCCTCATGATAGTCTTGAAATTCTTATTAGCTGTTTTGAGTGCTCCATTAGTTTGAGGACGGTAAGGAGATGATTTGTGGTGTGAGATTTTGAACTTTGAACACAATTTAATAACCTCAGCTTTGAAGTGTGACTCGTTATCAGATATCAACTCCGAATGTATCTCGTATCGACTGATATTTTTTTTTTGATAAACTTTGCAATTCGAGACGCAGTGAGGACAACATAAGAGGCAGCTTCGACCCACTTGGTAAAATAATCGATATCAACTAGAATGTATTCATGCCCGTTTGATGCCTTAGGCGATATTTTACCAATAATGTCAATTCCCCAAACTGAGAATGGCCATGGCGAATTTAGACCAACTAATTGAGATGGTGGCACATGTATAAGGTTCGCATGTATTTGGCATTTATGACAGGTTTTGACCATGTGATGACAATCTGTTTCCATCGTGGGCCAGTAGTATCTTTGTCTCATAATTTTCTTAGCTAACATTTTCCCACTCATGTAAGGGCCACATTCTACTGAATATAGTTCAACCATTATCTGTTCAGCTTGATCTTCATCAACACACGACAAATAAATCCCATCATAAGACCTTTTCTATAAACTTCCTACGCGCAGGATGAATTAAGATGCTAATCTTAGTAGGATTTGTCGTTCCTTCCTCGATGCTTCTTCCGAGAATTCTTGTTTTTCCAACACTCTCTTTATATCTGTGTACCATGACTTTCCATCGGGTAATCGAGTAGCAATGTTGATCTGATGGTAATATGCAGGTTTGTCTTTGACTTCGACAGTGATCGGCCTTAACTCCATGCCAGGAGGTAAATGGATTATCGAAGATAGGGTGGCTAAAGAGTTAGTAAATTTGTTATCTTCCCTTGACAAGTGTTGGAACAGGATAGCTTTAAACTTACTCACTAAGTTTAACAGATACTCATAATAAGACTTCAACTTTTCGTCTCTAGTTTTCCATTCTTCCAATGATTGATGTATGACCCAGGCTGAATCCCCAAAAACTTCAATTTCTGTAATACCCAGATTCAAAGTGGCTTCGAGCCCCGTGATGCATGCCTCATATTCAACTGTGTTATTGGTGTTAGAAAAAACTAACTTAATGACGATCGAAATGTGGCATCTTTCTGGAGAAAACAGGATAGCCTCTATTCCATACCTATTCTGATTTGCAGCTCTATCAAAGTGCAGCTGTCATGTTTGGTTCTACGGTTCTTCTTCAACATGCAAGATGTTCTCATCTAGGAATTGATTAACAAGCCTTATCCCTTCTACTACAGGGTGATTTGCCAAGTATTCTGTCACAGCTCTCCCCTTGATAGATTTTTGTGTAACATGTGTGATGTCAAACTCTGATACAACAATAACCATCGCGCGGTTCTCCCTATCAACGTCGATTTCTTGAAGAGATACTTGAGAGGATTCATCCGAGATAACAAGATAATTGAATGAGATAACATATAGTGTCGGAGTCTCTGAGTAGCCCATACCAATGCTAAGCAAGTTTTTTCGAGGGTCGAATACTTTCGTTCATACTCTATCATCTTTTTGTTGATGTAGTATATGGCCCTTTCTTTACGAGTATCTTTGTCATACTGTGCAAGCATACATCCCATAGCTTCTTCTATGACTGACAGATAAAGAAGAAGTGGTTCACCCGATGTAGGTAGGACCAAGATAGGTTGGTTTAAGAGATACTCCTTGACTTGGTCGAAAGCCTTTTGACATTGCTCATTCCAAATTGTTGGTTCATTCTTCTTGAGAAGCTTGAAAATAGGTTCGCAAACGTTGGTGAGTTGAGCGATGAATCTGCTAACATACTGGATTCTGTCCAAAAAACCTCGAATCTACTTTTCAATCTCAGGCGGTGGCATCTCTTGGATAACTTTAATCTTCACAGGGTCTACTTTGATCCCTCTTTGATTCATCACAAATCCCAACAATTTTCCAGAAGTTACTCCAAATAAGCATTTCTGCGGGTTGAGGCGGAGTTGGTACTTTTGAATCCTTGTGAGAAATTTTTCTGACTCAGCAACGTGCCCCAATCGTTCTTTGGATTTGACTATCATATCATCTACATAGACTTCAACTTTCTTGTGTATCATGTCATGTAGTAAAGTCGTGGCTGCTCTTTGATAGGTGGCTCCAGCGTTCTTCAAACCAAAAGGCATAATCTTGTAGCAAAAGGTTCCCCACTGTGTGATGAACGACGTTTTTTGCATATCTCGAGGATCCATTTTTATCTGATTGTACCTTGAAAAACCATTCATGAAGGACAACAAAGCGTGCCCTGTTATACTATCTACTAGAACATCTATGTGTGGTAAAGGAAAACTGTCTTTTGGGCTTGCTTTGTTTAGGTCTCTAAAGTCCACACACATTCTAACTTTTCCATCCTTTTTCGACATCGGGACGACATTGGCAATCCACTCAGGGTATTCTACTACTTCCAAGAATCTAGCGTTAATCTGCTTCGTAACTTCTTCTTTAATTTTTAGAGTCCATTCTGGCTTCATACGTCGAAGTCTCTGTTTGATTGGTCGAGCATCAGGATATAACGGAATCCGATGTTGAACAATGTCTGTGCTTGCCCCCGGCATTTCCTCATAAGACCAAGTGAACATGTCTTTGAACTTTCTGAGCAAGTCTACTATCCATTTGCGTTCATCGGGAGATAAAGTGACCCCAATCCAAATTTCTTGAGGACTTTCTTTTGTTCCGAGGTTGATAACCTCTACTTCCTCTGCTAGAGGTTGAGTCCGACGTTCATCTTCTTGTTTAAGTAACTTGATTATTTCAGGGGAAGGTTTTTCGTCAGAAAACTCTCCCCCCGAAGCCAGATTATTAGTTAAATTATTATTGCGCTTGGGGTAATAAAAAATTTCTTTCATTTCATTAAAAAGAGATGGGGTAACAAGACTCATTGCAGACTTGACAGACTCACTTGACTCAACAGGAAAAACAGACTCAGCAAAAACAACTAACTTACTCGACTCAACAGAAATAAAGGACTCAATTGGCATATCAGACTGAACAGGACTAATGGGACTAACAGACCCAGCCTTAACGTGCAACACAGGACTAATTATATGATAGTTAGAGAGATACCCAACAGCGGGTTTGATTACAGATTGGGGATTTGGGATCCCCTTCTCAATGGACAACATTAGGATACTATGATCTTTAATGAATAGTTGATCAATGCTGAGGGAGTCCAGATCGAGCTGCCAGTCTTCAACTTTCTTCTCTTTAACTTCTGTGCTTGCTTCCTTTTCAGGCCATTCCATGCCAAAGAAGATTTCAAACCCCGGCATACGAGTACCTGTGATGTGATCAATGAACGGCTCTGGGAACCCACGGTAACGGAAGTCTTCTCATTCTTTCATAAAATAGCCATTGAGGATCTTTTGATAGGACTTCATTTTAATGAGATTCGTGGTGCGTCTTTGTCTTTTTGCAATTGTCTTGTCCCACTTTGTCTTCCAATATTGGGCCCAATCTTCCTTAGTAGGCTTATATCCTAGTCCGAATGTGCCAACAACTTCTTTAATCACTGCTGCCTCTTTGATACCTTGTTGCTTGCAACCTAGGCCCATACCCAGGAAAAAAATCATTTTTTTGAACATATTGGCCATATAACAGTTAGATGTGTTCTGAATAGGAAAATATTCTTTCACCGAGTGATCCCATTGAACTGAGCAGATCTTCTCAAATTCGAACCCGCTAAGTTCTATCCCCTGTTGTTCTGGCTGAATCTCAAGCAGTGGCTCATTCTTGGCCTCAGTACTGTTTACGATTCCTACAATCTCAACATCTCCATGAAGAGTAATCACTAGTCCATCCTTGATAAACTTGACCTTCTGGTGTAGCGTGGAGAGGATGACTTTGATCTAGTATAACCATGGTCTCCCTAACAGTAAATTGAAAGAAGACTGGATATCAATAACTTGAAATTCCACAAGAAATTTTGCTATGTCTGTGGACAATCGAAGGTGCAAAATTCCCAGTACATCCCTCTTGGTGTTATCATAGGCCTTAACACCTTGATTAGTGGGTTTGAGGTCTTCAGCCTTAAATCTGAGACAAGTAGCCGTCTTCAAAAGGCAGACATTTAGTGTACTTCCGTTATCAATCAAAACCAGAGGTACCCTCATCCCGTTACAATCAACTGTAGTTTGCCTCTTCTTTTGGGAGATCTGAGTCCGAGAAGGATAGGATATTTTCTACATAAGTTGGCCCTATTATACTGGCTAGCTGATCTGGAGAAGTATTAAGGGAGACTTGGGCTGTGTTTAGTACTTTTAGAACAACCTCCCTATGAGCAGTGGAAGCCATGAGTAAACCCCATACTAAGATATTGACTCCTGATTTCTTCAACTGCTTGATCACAGAGTTATCTTCTTCGATGCTTTCTTTGATGGGATCTTCTCCTCTTTTCTTGCCAGGACTGTGAAATCGCCTCGACCCGTTTTCCACCAAATTGTGGATAGGGGTCCGATTGGTAAATTGGGGATTTTTAGGGAATAAGGAGTCGCCACCTAGTTTAGGTCTAGGAACCAAAAATAACTCCAAAATGGATCGGGTCAGTCCACGGATCAGATAAATGGGTTAGAGGTCAGATTACGGGTTTCGGAAGGTGTTAGGCACCGAACCCGCCCGATCGAGATGATCGGTCTCTACTACGATCCAAACTGTCCTACGGTCAACGGGTAAAGACTAGAGTCAAGATTATGGTCCAATCATCATCATCATCATCATCAAATTATATCGAATGTGCTAAATGAATCTCAAGGCCAATATTGTATCAAGTCTCATGTGATTTCTCAAATTTCGCACAAAATGGTAATATTTGAAAAAGCCTTGATCCTGATCTACGCTCCAAAGTCCATGTGGTAACATTTCCATCACAAATCCAAATATACAATGATTTTTTGATTAAACTAAAATAGGAATTTATGAAAATTTTCTAAATTAGGAAATCGAGAACATGAAATTTCTAATTTGGTAACTCATAGAATATCTAGATTAAATTTTGAAATTTTCTAAATTGGGAGTTTATGAAGATATGAGAATTTCTCAAATTAGAAATAAATTTCCCAAATTAGGAATTTCCAAATAATGAGTTTCTAATTAGAAATTTGTACAAAGGTTTCCAAATTAGAGAAATATCAATACTGGACTTCCCAAATTAGAAAATGACAAAATTTCCAAAATTAGAATATTCCAAAAATGAATCTTACCAAAAAAATGGGAATTGTGAACAAGCAAACTTTCAAATTAGAACACATGGTGGATCAACAAGTCGGTGTTTCAACAATCAAAACATTAGGGACATGGGGTAAATTAGTGAATCAACCGCTCACACATATATCCAAATTTTCCTTTAAAAAAGGGACACGTGGAAAATGTTAATCATTGATTGATGAAGTAATTCCCATATACATAGAGATCAATGAGTTGACTCGTGCTTGTTTTGTTAAAAAAACAATTTTAAATTTTCATGTACATAAAAATCAGTGAGTCAACTCAATGCCAATTTTATTAAAAAAGGTGATTTTGGAATTCCAATGTACATGCAAATCAGTGGATCGACTCACATGACAACTTTATTCAACAAAATGATTTTTGAAATTTCCACACACATACAAATCAGTGAGTTGACTCACGTGACAACTTTATTAAAACTCAAAATTTCACATTCCAATGTATATAGAAATTAGTGGGTTAACTCAATGTGGCCACTTTAAAAAAAATGATTTTTGAAACTCCCACACACCTACAAATCAGTGAGTTGACTCACGTGACAACTTTATAAAAAAAATGATTTTAGGAAATCCCACACATATAAATCAATGAGTTGACTCACATGCACATTATTCAAAAATCGATATTAAACTTCTATGCACATCAAAAAAACAGTGAGTCGATTTAATAATGAATAAAAAAACTATGACATTGAGAATAAATAAAAAACTTACCTTCAATCGAATAACGTTGGATGCTTGGATCCCTTCAAAAGCCTTGAAATATCGTGAGATGCCAAAGAATTCAAGATGAGGTTGTGATGGACGATAGTTGGGACTGCTATGGGTTCTCCTTAGAATAATGTGCGATTCATTCGACCTTTGAATGCATGGTTGTACGAAGTTGATGGCCACAGATATTGATAGAAGATGGAAAGGAAGAAGATGTTGGGGTGTTGTGTGATGGTGTTGACAGAGATGGTAAAAAGAGAAGGAAGGAATGATGGGAGAGTTTCTATGGCTGAGTAATAGTGGCAAGGATGAAGACGGTTGATAGGATAATTCTAGGAGAGTAGAGGCTGAGAGGGTGCTCCGTGAAAGGAGGAAGGATGAATGAATGGTGGCAACGTTGCTGCTGTAGGGACTGTAATGGTGAAGGTCTTAGTGCAACAGAAACAATGGAGAGAACTCCTAATGGTTGGGTAGCAAGGACGTGACGAAGAAGGGCTAAAACGAAGAGTAGAACGTGAAGGAAGGGGGGTGGTTTTAATGGTGATGAGGGCTGCTACCAATGGTGAAAAAGATGATTGACAGAGGGTGATGAGGGCAGCGGTGGCTGTCTTTCTTCTTCTTCTTCCTCCCGATTCCTTTCTTCTTCCTTTCTGTTGCTGTCCAAGAGGACGTGAGTGAGAGAAGTGAGAGATAGGGGCTGTTGCAGAGGTTGAGTAGAGGGGAGATGGAGAGTTATGACTTGAGGATGTGTAGAGGCTGTTAGTGGACTGATCTTAATGGCTGAGGGTGCTGTTAATGGAGGTTGTTAACGGGTTGGTCTCAGTGGCTACGAAGGGGCTGTAATGGGGCTGCCAACAGTCCAAGAAAGGAAGGTCGTGAATGGGACAGCAAAGGGGGTGCTGTTGGAGGGACTTTGGGGGCTGTAGTGTTGCAGATTTTTTGGGAAGAAGAAGGGGTAGCAATGGGCTATGGTGATTGGAGAAGATGAAGTCAGTGGAATCCCTTTCCTCTCTTTTTTATTTCTCCTTTTTCTTTACTTTTTTTTTCTCTATTATTTCCTTGATTGCTCTCCAAAAAACGTCAGCCCTCCTCCTTGATGGGTTCCAAAAACCAGTCTCTTTTATAGCAATCTCTTGCTATTTTTTTTGTCTATATCTTTCTCTCTTTTATTTATTTCTTTCTCTTTTTGTTTGTTCTACTTTATTTGTTTCTTTTTTTTGTTTTTTTTTTGTGTTTTTATTCTTTCTTTTATTTGCTTATCCTTTGACCGAACCAAGGAGAAAATATCTCTCTTTAAAATTTAGAAAAAATGGGATCATGATCCCACGCTTCACAACACGTGGTACGTTGGTAGATTACATTTTGATTTTTAATTTTGGTTGATGGTTTGGGTTGATTTTTAATTTTGGTTTGATTTTGATGGGTTAATTAACTTCTGGATTGAATGTTGATTTAATTGTTTAATTTTAAATATTTAATCTTAATTGTTTAATTTTTAATTTGAGTTTTACTTTTTTAATTGTTCAAATTTGAATTGTTGATTTGGATTTTAATTTCAAGTTGATTAGTTGATTTGAATGTCGATTAGTCAATTTTATCTTTGGTTGGTTGATCGCTTTTAATTTACATGTTGATTGGCCAATTAGAGTTTGATTTAAGTATTATCGATTGCTTGGATTTTTATTTAAACGTTAATGGGTTGATTAAATTTCGGTTTAGAGTTTTCAAATTAATTGTTTAAATTGTGAATTAGATTTTAATTGTTTAATTTTGAATTAAAATTTAATTGTTTAATTTTAAATTAAAATTTAAGTTTTAATTGTTTAATTTTAATTTTAATTATATTTTCCTAAGGATCGAGATCTCTAAGTTGGGTTTGGAGGTCGAGGGGCATTTTGGCCATTTTTTCGATTTTTGTCCATTTGGGTGAATTTTATCGTAAAGTTTCTTTCAATCGCAATGTGATTATTTCTAAGTTTCGAGGTCATGTTTTCCTAGCGTAGCGAGGTCTCTAAGTTGTCCAAATGTGTAGCGAGCCTAAGCGTACGTGCTTGCTAAGTTGAGTGTATGGTGTAGCGATCCTAAGCGTGCGTAATTCTATGTCGCGTGGCAAAGAGAAAGAAAGGCATAAAATTAGAAGAAAAAGGGAATTAGAAGGATGCTTCTCTCAAGCTTTCGAGTTCTTTATGCTCATCATTAGGAATCCACAGCAACCGGGTGACGGATCGTCAAATCAGGCGGATGCAAAAATGGGGTGTCTACAGACTGCAAGATTATCAACACAGAGTTCTTGTACCTTAAAAATTCTTCTCCCTCGAGTCATATGTCTAACTTTATCACAGGAGAGGGAAAAAGACTCATCTTCTTGAGTCAACAAGTATGGATCTTCATCTGTCAAAGATACAGGACTTTTCAGGATCATTTGAGCCAACAGGTAACTAGTGAATGCGGGACTACTGTAGCGAGGCGGGGATAAATAATATGTGTCATCCGAGGTTAGATCAAATGGTTCATAGTTCGTAGTGAAAACCTCATCAGTGAAAGTTATCCCAGTAAGGGGGTAACTAGGCAGTTTGACTTGGATTGGATGGATAAGAGAGACGAGATCGAATAGTAATGAGGTATGGAAAACCATATTCAGGGTTGGTGGAGGTTGATAGGTAGGTAGTGGATTAGTGGTGACATTTGGTGGGCTAGGGATTGTAACATTTTTGTTGTTAATAAGGTATTGAATGGCATGACACAAGGTGATACATCGATCAGTGTGATGGCTAGAATTTTGATGGAACTCGCAGAACAAGCTCAAATTATATCCAACTGGTAAGGGATTAGGCAAAGGTCGGGGTTGGATAAGGGTAAAAAGCCTTTTTTTCATCAATTTGTGAAGAGCTACGGTGAGACTTATCCTTAGATTGGTAAACTGACGCGGAGTTCGAGGTTGCCTTGGGTGAACCTGGTTATTAGTCCGGGCTAGGGGGAGCTGGGGTGGCTAACGTGTTGGCTATGTAGACATGGTTGGTACTAGGTTTGGGAATATAGGATTTCTTAGATTTGTTATCCGAGGGGTTAGAAAGAACCCTAGAGGCAAAGGCATCCTCGAGTTGGCTTCCGACTTGTAACAAAGACTCAAAAGTAGGGAGATATTGGGCCACTAGGTGTTGAGAATATCCTTGTGAGAGGTTCTTTAGGATAATCGCTACTTGTTCCTTCTCCAAAGGTCTATCTTACATTTGGACAGCCTTGGCCCTCCAACGATTAATGAAATCAGTGAATGTCTCCCCATTTTTCTGTTTAGTTGCCTCCAAATCCCTTCTTGAAGTCTTAATCTTGGTACTGTACTTATACTGATGCCAAAAGGCCTTTGACATGTTCTCCCATGTAACCACAGTAACTGGGTCTTGAGACATCAGCCAACGTAGTGCTAATCCTGATAAAGTTCTTTGAAACAATAATGCCATCTGTTCGTCGCTGAGCCCCATAGTACACATGTTGGTAACATACACCTTAAAATGTGTTTTCGCACATCCTGTCCCACTGAACTTGTCCATTTCAGGTATCACAAACTTCTCTGGCAAATGGATTATAGGGATGCGGTTCAGAGCTTCAATGCCTCCTACAATTTCATCGATACCCTTTATACTCTTCATAGCTGACTTCAATTGAGACATTCTATTAGATAACGCTGGATTTTCATCAACATACTCTTCATCTCCGTCAAGTTCGAAGACTTCATGTGGATGTTTCTCTTCTACCTTCTTTCCCTTTGGGTCATCTAGGGGATTGCCTATTGATTTCGAGGTCTGTTCAAACACTTTTACTTTGCCTTTTATACTGTTGATATCATTGGCAAATGCTGCCAAGATCTTACAGATCTTTGTGAGCTCAGATTCTGAAGCCATCTTTGCTTGTTGACTTGGTACTGTAGCTCGTTCTAACTGACTGGACTTACGACTCCAACTAGGAGGTGGACACTTGAGTTTAAGTGCAATGATAATCCTATATGACCCCATCGAAGGTAGATTTAGTCAATTTCAGTATTACCCCCTTGATAATATTTTAAGAAATCATTTTATTGAGGTTTGTGCACCAATCCATTAATTAATCCATTCACACAATGAATATTCAAAAAAGAAATAAATATTTATTCAAAAAGAAAATTAGCTTTATTGAAAATGATTGACAAAGAAAATGTTCTTATTAAAACATATTTCAACAAATTTGACTTGAATTATTTTGACATGGACGCTTGGCTTTGTCTTGATGGTCATCAAGATTGCTGTTAGGCTTGATCATCTTGGCTCTAACAACTGACTCTTTGAATTCTACTGGTCAATCTGGATACCCTAAGGTGCGTTTGTTCCAAGCCTTCTCAATGAGATGTACTAACTTTTTAGTCAAAGGCTCGGAGGGAAAGAAAGCTTTGTGCTAAGGTAAAAATAACTTTATGGGTACGTCGTACTGTTCTGGGATCAAATTAGGATGGTAAAATGATGTTTCTTCAAAACTGATTAGATGGACATAGTAGGATCCTTTGGTTCCTAGAACAGGGGGATCAGTCATCCACCAAGGGCATCTTAAATTGATATGACGGGCAAGGCGAAAGTCTAACCATTTGCTCAAAGCCTTGACTGAGTTGTGATGTACTAACAAGTTTCTTTTGGAAAAGTACTCTGGCCCATACTCGAGGTTTGAAGGAATATCTACAATTTTGAGACGGTCACAAAGCCACATATAGAGCAAGTAGGGGCTTCCTTTGAAACTTTCCCACTCACCATTTTTTATGATATCTAAACCTGAGAAAGTTTCAGCTAGGATGAGAGGTACTAGGTTGGCTTTCTTGGACAGTTGGGATGCTATATCTTTGAAGGACTTAGGGATAGTTTGGCCATCACTATTGGAGGTCAGTACGTATTGAGCTAGGATTCCTAGGCAAATCAATAGTTTCTAGTAGCACGCCAGGCTTCTGGTTTTACATTGATAGGATGACTGCGGGAGGGATACGGGCCCAGTAAGGGTACTAAGTCCAATCTCCCGTTATGGACTAAGGCCTTGGCTTCTTCCTTGGAAATATTCAGTCATGTGGCGACGTCACCAGAATATCTGGTCTTCAATGAGGGCCTGACTAGATGTCCTGAAGTGGATATCCCCATGATGCCATAATAATCCTCGTGAGTGGGGCACAAGTGCATATGCCCAATATGGAATATATGATGGTAGGGGTTCCAGCGCTTAGTCATAGCACGTAAGAGGTTCCAGTCTATGTCAAACTCGTGGAAGTAGAGAGCACTCTTCAACATGAATCTCCCAAAATTGATCTTCTCTACAGGGTGCATCCCTATGACGGTTGTTTTGACTAACTGATTGATGGGGTTATCGTCTGTGGCTAGCATCCTGGTTTGACATAAAAAAGGTATTTTAGTGTGCTTCTAAGGTCCATGTAAAATCACTTTTCTTTTGAAAATTTTTGTTCTTATGGAAAACATTTTTTGGAAAATATTTTTTTCTCAGAGAACTTCTTTTGGAATATATTCTTTTCTGGAAAATATTTTTCTTTTGTAAACTATTTTTCTTTTTTGGAAATTTGATTTCTATTTTGAATTAAATGGCCCGATCCATCATGATTGTTGGATCGAGATGAGCTAGGTCATTATTGAATTTTTGCAAGAAATTGATTCTTTATTGGGTCGGTGTACCCATTTTAATTTCTAAAAACAATATTTTTGATCCTTGAGGACAATCATACACTCTGATCTCATCATTCACATACACTCATCAATCATAAGGTTCCATTCAATAAACAATTCGGGAACACCCACGATAAGTTTGAGTCGTGACTTATAGAGAAGGTTTCTAGACTCTAAGCTTACTACGTGCAATGCATTCTTATCTGGCCACCCTTGCCCAAATATACCTATATACCTCTCGATACGTGGTGACTTGGTTTGATATACCGTATAGGTGATAATCTAAAACTTCAACTCACTTCTCTAAAGCCAGAAACAACCAGTTTGATCCCCCGTTGAGAGGTGGCGCACGATACTGAGCAAGGGCCCACTTAAACACCTCTCGTTTAGAATATACATAGTTTATCCCCCTAGTACAGTAGGGTACAGTGGGGCAGGATCTCGCTTAGGTACTGGTTTTGACCAAGAAGTGCAATTGATGTACTTGGATTATCTTTTATATACGTACGGGTACGAGTCAAGAGTTGTAGCTTTCATAAATGGTTTGGCATCCCACGAGGGGACCGACCACGTACTAGTACTACGTTGGCAATCGGGATATGTGACTGTGTGGCTCACAGTAGGTCAAAGGCTCAGGTCACTCCAGCCTGGGTGCTTCAATATACCTTTCAGAGTCACCTGATTAGACAGTACTGATGTCCCAGTTTGATATACCCTAAGGTACGTGACTGAAGTTGTGGTTTTCTTGAATGACATCGCATCTTCGAAGAGATCGGGCCACGCACTAATGCCACGTTGGCTATATGGGACATGTAAGAGTGCAAAACAGTAAACGTGCATGTGGTGTGTATAAAACAGGGTATGGTGTGCCCGGGCCTTTTCAAACACATGGGTCCATGGGTCCAATTAAATCATCATAAAATTGATACCACGTGAATATTAATCAAGGTATACAAAACACATTATATTGCAATTAAGATTAAAACAGTCATGTCAAACACATCTATCAGTCAATATTATGGCACGTTAGATAAGCAATCATGAAATCGGGCTCGATTATTGAATCAAACATGCAATCTAATCAGGATATATATTTTTTAATACAGTCCAATCAAGGGTTATTTTGGGGTGTCCCTAGTCAAATTGATATTTTTGAGGATATTGAATTAAGAATGAAGTGACAATCGTTGGGATGAGAGGTTACGACGATCTTTAAACAAATTGAAAGAGAGAAAAGAAAAGAAAATAAATAAATAAAAGAAACATTTTAGAAAACAAATCGACTTTTATCAAGCAATAAAAATCGTTATTTTTTTTATTTTTTTATAAAAAAAAAATTAAAAGAACACATTTAAAAAAAAAAAAAAAAACTACATAAAAAAAAAAAAAAAAAACCACCAATATTTGCCATGCCAAATAAATCTCGATGGTGTATTGGTGTGACAACAAAAAACTCCTAGTAGCCATATATAAGTTGTTAGTAGTCCTTCCCTTCGCCTATTAAATTTTTTTTTTAAATGTTTTTTTTTCAATTTTGGAACCAGTGAACTTAAAACAACTCGAGGGGCAATTTGTTCTACTCTGTCAAGACTGGATGAACCCAAACTAAATCGTTGAAAAGTCATCGAATTTTCTCTTTCAATCTGCTTCTTAGTTTCCAATTCAAAATCTTGAATCGTTCTATCCATTTTTCTGACTCAGTTTACTAAGAGGAGATTACAATACCGGAATTAAAACAGAGAAGTAGAAATTTTAATTTTCTCTCTTAAGGGTTTGGCGAATGTAGTAACTGTAAAATTTTCAAACTCTGCCCTTTTCCATTCTTTCTCTATCTCTTTGATCTACAGGGCCATCAAATTCTATAATTTTACAGAGGGAATTTGCAGATAAATTGAACCAGCAGGAGGAGCTAGTTTAGAGTCCATGGACTCATTTATGAATTTCAGAGAACTGAGTTTTTGTGCAAATTTTCATCTTCTCTGTGGGAAGCACATCTCTCTCTGTCTCTCTCTCTCTCCCTCTCTCTCCCTCTCTCCCTTTAAGAGCTTTAAGAATCACGAAAAGATCAAGATGAAACCTTAATTGGGCTGGGCTGGGCTGGTCTTGAATTTTGTATTTTTATTCGGCCGTATAATTTATATGAGGCTTGAGCTTGGTTACACTCACTCATGGAATGTTAATTGACAGATAAATTCCACTCCTCAAGGAATTTGCAGATTCCTTTTATGTCTTGAACTTGCAAGATCAGGCCATTCCCTAAGGCTCCCTACCAATCGAATCAGCAAAACTCTGCACTTCTATAACAGCCAAAAGAGACATCGATTTCACGAGGAAACATTCAAGATTGGTTAGGTTCGACGATTCCAAATCTCACATCTCTAAATTAGATGAGATCAGAAATTTTCTTCAAACATTAATGGCCTTAAAACCGATTAGAATGGAAGGTTCGATTGGATTGAGAGAACAGGCCGATCGGTTTCTATTGAAAATACGATGAACATGGCTGAAAACTGATTAAGAAGATGGTTTGAGGGTGAAAGCAAGCTTAAACGACCAAGCTCTAGATCGTTCGAGTTTCACAAACCAAAATACGGGTTTGGAACCCTTGTGGAATGGAATTCATAAGTTTCTGGTGAGATTGACAGAGCTGAATGGATAAGAAGATGGATTCTTTAAAAAAGAAAACTATTTTAAAAGGGTTGAAAAAAAAATAAATAAAAGGGCTTTTCTACTAACAGCACCCCATTGAAATCATTGGGTTTAACAGTTTAAGTTGATTTGTAATAGGGACACACCATCAAAAGCTACTGTCGGCAGAAACTCAAATTTTTTTTTTTAATTTTTTTAATTTTTTTAATACTTTCTATATGTTGTCAATGGGTAGCATGTCTTGCCTACTAAAAAAAATTGAACACCTAAGTAATAAACGAAAAACAAACAACTAATCAAAACAAAAAAAATTCTCTTTTTAAAAAAAAAAAAAAAAAAACGTTATCAAACAGCATATCAAATATGTTTCTTTAAGAAAAAAAAATCTTTTGTTATCCAAAAATGGATCGACATACCCCAAAAGGAAGAATAACTTAAAAAAAAAATCACTTTCATTTCATTATTCCATTCTCAATGATCATTATTCCACCCTCAACAAAATTATCAGTTAAAATTTGGTATTATTATTTAAAGTCACCCTAAGTGACTCTCGATTAACTATATAAAAATAATAATATGCCAGATTAACATACCCAAAATTGAACCGAAATTAATGATAGGACCCACCAATATATTAAAAAAAAATGATAAATGAACAATAAAGAAAAACTAACTAAAAATTAAATAGAATCAAATAAAAATAAAAAACTAGGTCATTGGCAATGTTCCCATACTTGGGGTTTTCCAAGTTTGATCCTCAATGTCCCCAGTGGAGACGCCATTGAAAGTGCTCTAGATTCATAGGGTGCGCGGATCCGCTTTTGACCTTTGAGGTTTGGGAGTCGCTACCTAGTTATTACGGTCTAGGAATTGAATACCGACCCTAAACGGATAAAAAAACTAATCTACTGAAGAAAAACTGAATCCGGGGATCACATTACAGGATAGGAAGGTGTTAGGCACCAACCCCGCCCGACCAATACCGGTCTCTACTTATCCCAAATAAGACTACATTGCTAACAAAAAATGTAGATAAAAAAATAAAAGAAATTTTACCTTCGATACGCAAAGATTCTATTCCCTCAGATCTGATAAAACCGCTCATTGTACCGCATTCCTTGCTTCGTTCTGTCTCCGGATCTGATTTCTGATCTCCGAGGCAAGGTATCTCTCTGTTGGATCTAGAACCTTTAAATTTGTTATGGATTTTGGGATGTTTTTGAAGATCTTCTACGTGTTTTTCAATCTAAAATCGAAGTATGGGTGTTAAGTAAGGAGTTGGGGCTTCAAAATTAGGGTTTATGGGAGGCTAGGGAATTTTTTGACCTACTTCTCTTAGGGTTTTTTATTTGATACGAAAATAGGGTGTGAGGACCCTTATTTGTAGATTTTTTTAAAGGTTTGTTTAGATAAAATTAGTGTTTAATTAGAATTCTTTTAGTTAGAGTTATATTTTACTTAAAATTATTTTAGGTAAAATTGTATTTTAATTAAAATTGTTTTAGGTAGAGTTATATTTTAGTTAGAATTCTATTAGATAGAGTTATTATTTAATTAGAACTCTATTAGGGTTTTGACTTTTGGTCTTATTTGATTGACTTTAAGATTTTGACTTTAGCCTTACTTGATTGACTTTAGTATCTTGACTTTGGTCTTACTTGATTGACTTTAGTCTTACTTGATTAACTTTAATATCTTGAATTTAGTCTTACTTGGTTGACTTTAATTTTTTTGGAGAACCCCCCTCTATTATATCTTTAATTCTTTGGACCCCCAAATGGAGGGGTCCTTATATAAATACATTGGCAACCCTCAACAATTTTGCCTCAGAGCCTGATTGATCGATTTTTTAGTTTAAAATTTTAAATTAATTTTATTAATGTTTCATTTTAATTATTTAATATTTTATTTATTAATTTCAAAATTTTTAATTATAAAAATTATGAAATTATTGTTTTGCCCTCGGAAAGAACTTTTCGCCGTTTAAGTCGATTTTTTATGTTCTAGGATGTTTTAAAATCAATTTTTCGTAAGGAATTCAATGGAAATATTGGTATGTGTCATTTATGAAATTTTTGTGTGAAATGATCGTGAACTTTACGAGGGGTATTTTTGTAATTTTATCAAATTCTGTGAAAATTGGCGAAATGATTTATTTGATTTCGATTTGTTGTTTTATATGTTCGAAAGGGTTTTCCTAAATGTAATGTAGGCTCTAGGGATATTTTAAGATTAGGGGTATTTTGGTAATTTGATCATTTTTTAGTGATTTTTATCATGAAACTTCTTTTTGTCTGAAAAATAATGATTTCTAAGCTTTTGGGGTTATATTTTTCTAGCGTAGCGTGATTTCTATAGTTTTGTCAGTTTGAGATACCTCATCCGGATTTATGAAAGAACCCCCAACGGTATCTGAGCATAATTTGAGAAAACCCCCGACGATATCTGAGCAAAATCCAAAAAAACCCTTGGCAGCATCTGAGGATAATCCAAGAAAACCTTCGGAAGTATCTGAGCAAAATCTAAGAAAATCCTCGGCGGCATCTAAGCATAATCCGAGAAAACCCTCGACGATATTTGAGAAAAATCCGAGAAAACCCTCTGTTATATTTGAGCAAAATTCAAGAAAACCTTCGACAGTATCTAAGCATAATCCAAGAAAACCCATGGCGGTATTTAAGCAAAATTCGAGAAAATCCTCGACAACATTTGAGCAAAATCCGAGAAAACCCTTAGCGGTATCTGAGAAAAATCGAGAAAACCCTCGAAGGTATCTGAGCGAAATCCGAGAAAACTCTCAATGGCGTCTGAGAAAAATTCGAGAAAATCTTCAACGGTATCTAAGAAAACTTTGAGAAAACCCTCGGCGGTATCTGAGTAAAATCTAAGGAAACCCCCTGTGGTATCTGAGCAAAATCCGAGAAAATCCCCGGTGGTATCTGAGTAAAATCTGAGAAAACCCTCGGCAGGATCTGAGTAAAATTGCTATCAAGAAGGTAACTTTTACTTTCGAATTTACCTTATCGTCTGGTGGGGTGAAATTTATCAGGCTTCAGAACAAAATTCCCTTAGTTTGACAAGGAATAATACACTGGGGATAATTGAACATAGTTTTAAAATGAATGCCCCTAGTGTAAGGGGGAAACTACACTCTTTAAAAAAGGAAAATACCCCTGTTATGAAAGTTTGAAATATTTGATTACCACAAGCGCAATAAAGTTTAATATTTAATTTTGAATTTTTATATTGAAGATTTTGAGTCAGACTCAAAAAAATTAGAACAAAATATTTCTTTCTATAACTCATCATAGAATCTGTTCTTTATCCCCGTCGATTTACTTGGGGATGTGAAGCTCTTCAGATCAATCATAGACGAGATACTTATATCCATTGAGTTTATATTTGGTTCAAACCGGGTATTGATTGTACGATGATTAATTATTTACCCAAAGTTGATGAACCTTTGGCCTTCGGGCTTTTATTGTTTTGGCTTTGACCGCCTTTTAGATTCTCAAGTTGACTAAGATTTTTCCTTGATTGCTCTAACTTTTACCTAGACCGCCTTTTCAGGTTTTCAATCTAGAGAGCTTACCATTTTTCTCTTTGTTTTCTTTACTTTGATTGTTGCCAAGGTCGTCTTTTCAGATTTTTAACCTTGCGAGCTTGCCTTAATTTTTGCCTAAGTTGCCTTTTTGGATTTTCAACTTAGTAGGCTTTTCTTTTTTTCTATTTTTTCTTTTAAACTTTCGGAGCTACTGCTTCATATTGCCTACTATTTTCCTTGATTTTTTCGTGCAGTACTTAGGAGGACTTTCATAAGTGGGCTTAGGAGTAGGCTAAGAAAAAAAAAGGAAATTTGATGCTCAAAACCCAAATACCCCCTATATGGCATTTCTCTGAAATATTTTTTTTTCATTCTATTTGAAATTTATTCCCTATTTTGATAATGTCGTTGATTTTTTTTCTTTTTGAATTTTCTTGCCCATTTTAATAGTATCTTTTTTTTTTTTTGGATTTTTTTTTGTCTTTTTGCAGGGGAATATATTTTTATTTTGATGTGATCGGACCTGAAGTAACTTCTTAGGTTGCCTACATACCCCAGAATTTTGGGTTCAAACCAAAATGTAGTTCGTACGCATCCTATCCCCTAGGTTGGGTTATCGAGCTGAGAAAGAAAAATGCAAGATTTTTTTTTAAAAGGCTGCAAAGGGCTAAGGGAGGAGATATTGATCTGGGTAACAGGAAAATTGGTTAAGTCAAAGATGACCTCTTTAGATATAGTACCATTCGATCTGGCCAAGGTTAATTGATTCTAGTATTTTGACGTCGTTATGATCTTTGAAATCCGACAACTTTTCCAAATAGTTTTATCTTGGTGTTGAAAGGACCTTCCCTGTTGGATTTACAATTTTCTTTCTTCGGATTTCAGACAACTACTCGATTTTCTTTGAAGGATAAATTTTCGACTTACATGTCCCGTGCCTTCACTTTCTTATCAAAACACAAGTGACTTGTTCTAAGCCGCTTTTATTTGATTGAATTGAGGTTTTGTAATGGCGGCCAATCAAATCCGTTTCTCACGATTGGCTATCCATTAATACTTTAAGAAACATAATTTCTCTTTCAAAGGTTTCTTTTCATGCCACATAACATAGAACCCTAAGCAGTTCGCATAGAAAACTGATTTGAAGTTTGACATGTCGAGGATGTGAATGATAATTTTTCAAACCAATCTCAAGATTCTCAACAGTATTCTACTCTGGATGCCTTGTTATTTCTGAGAAATTCAACGCTGATATGTTTCGTAATCTCTCCTTCGATTATGTGAGTCTATTCTAACTTCATATGTGATGTTTCTGTTTTATAGGGCTAATATCTATTTCTTGTTGGACAACACTTAGGCTTACCCAACATGTCCTCATAGGACCACACAAACAAGTCTTTTGAATTTTCTGAATAAATCCATCATTTCCTCGTGTTCCTTTATGTATAAGTCAGTTCCAATTTGAATTTCTTGGGAATTGTTATTTGCTCCGAAGTTAATGACCTGACTTTGGTCTTCTTGTTTAAATAATTCGATTGATTCGGGAAGGGATTCCTTGTTAGAGGATCCTCTCCTAATGCAAGATTATTAGTTAATATGTTAATGCGCTTGAAGTATTAAGAAATTTCTTTTATCCAATCACATTCAGATAGGGCAACAAACACCCTATAGACTCGACAAACGAACTCGACTCAATAGAAAAAGAGTAGACTCGATTTAAAGAAAATATGACCTTGCAAAATTGGTACATGACTCGAGAAAAAATAAGACAAGTACCTAGAATGGGTTTGATTACATACTAAGGGCTCATGACATTACTTTCAATTGGTAAGACTGAGACACTGTAATCTTCAAGGAACAATTGGGTAATGGTGAGAAATTCGGAGGCCATTTTTGACGATTTACTTTGTATTGATGTTTGTTCTAATAGACTTGACTCTCGATTCCAATTAGGTAGTGGACGCTTGAGTTTGGGTACAATAGTATCTTGAAAGTCCATCAAAGGTAGTAGATAAATGATCCCTCTTGATAGCATTCTCTTTTATTATTATCTTTTTTTTTTATAATTGATAAGATGTGCTGGTCAAGCTTATATCTGACGAGGTAATTTATTATCAATTAGGACCTTATTTAGAGGGACTTCGTATTAAAGTTCATTCCAATTTCTGAATTGTTTATGTAAAAAATTTGGCATGAGACAAATCAAATTCAACACAAAAGAAATGAGGAGACTCTTCTCTTATTACAAAAAGCAAAAGCGACTCAATCTTGGACCCTACTTTTTCATACATGTTTTTCTACTTCTTGGATGCTTGCTGATCCTCCAATTCTACAAACGACTGCTGACCCCAAGCTGTAGCTATATGTTCCACCAGTTGCATGTTTAGTCTTTTAATGAGATATCGATTTCTTGGGTGCACTAGGATCCATGAAGGGAGTCCCATCTATCTTGGTATCATCATTGGGTAATAAAATGATGTATTCAACAGTCCGGTAAGCCTTACATGATCATATCATTTTGAAGCGAATACGATACCCTTTCTTGTGTTCGATTCCAATCTGTCCCAATTAACATCTCGGGCAGTCAAATTTAAGAGTCAGTCTTTCCAATCTTCTACGGAGGCAAAATCAACCAATGTCTCTTTTTCTGTGAATTTATCAAATTTACTTTTTTTAATTCGTGGGAATTCTACGATGTGGAGTTGAACATACAACTATATATAAAGCAAGTGTGGGCTTCCTCGAAATCCTACCCCTCATTGTGTATTCACATTGGATAATCCTTCAAAAGTTTTGACGAGTATTGTAGGAATCGGATTAGCTTTATTTTTGAGTTGTTCAGCAATGTTTGCGAAGAAACTTGGTAACTGATGACTTGTCCTGAAAGAAACCAGAAAATACGTCAACAATACCCTCAAACATAAGGTAAAATTTCTAGCTTCTTGTGAGGCTCCGGAGTGAAATCCCCAGGATGTTCAGGTTTGAAAGTTCAGTGCATTTCTAAGAGTCTTTGCATGTTCAGTGAACCATAATTAATGAATCTTCTTACTTTCTTAAGCTTGACTCATAATCCTCTTGCGAGTTCTTCCATACATTGAGATGGTAATGACTGGTGGGCGATTGGACCTAAGGTGTTTATCCCCATAATGCTACAAAAGTCTTCGTGAGTTGGGAAAAATGTAACCGAACCAAAACAAAAGACATGATAGTCATGATCCCAAAAAATGGCCACAACACGTAAAAGATTCCAATCGACATTCATTGTCTTAAGGGAAAATACACTATGAAGTTCATATGCACCGAAATTATACTTCTCCACAGTGGTGAATGCTTCTAAGGCTTGATCTATCAACCGTTGAACCTCATTGTAAGCCATCTATGCAAATATCTGCCTTCTATTATTGACACATTAAAAGAAAGCCAAGTCTATATTCTTGTTTGGTATGATTTTTAATGTATTCAACCATTTTGATTTAAAGAAAAGTCTGATCATTGAATAAAATTGGTCAGAAAAAGAAATTTAATTGTCAGATTTGAATATATTCTACCTAATGGATTTAAAAGAATAATACATCACCTCATTGATATTTTATTAAACCAATTAGCTTGATTGACTAGTATATCGATATTAAAAGATTGATTTACCAATCGAACTAATGGGTTTGAAAATTTGGTCGACACATCTTGTCAATTATATCTCTTGGGTTGGACAAATGTTGTAGGTTTAATTTGAGCAATGTGGATCAGTCCACCCTCTTATCTTTTGGTTAAATTAAATAAGGCAACCCAGGAGCATTCTTGGTCTATTCGAGTCGTGGCCTAGTAGGACTGCACTTAAGTTCAAGGTTCTAAGCTCACTATATAATTGAGGCTAGGTTAAGACAAAACTTAGGTCACTTCAGTCTAAAACATCGATATACTATCCCAATTTCACTTGATCAAGCAGTATGTGATGCTTCAGTTTGATATACCCGAAGGTACTGTACTGAAGCTGTAGCATTCACTGTCATCCCCTGAGTCCTAAGGACCAAGTTAGCTTGGATTCGGCTACGGGGATTTATAAGGACGTGCCATGATGCAAATATGAGTATGCATGCTCGTGAGTGTGTGCAAAAGGACAAAGTGCGCCTGGGGCATTTTTGCGAATATCCAATAATACAAGCCACATATATCCATCAAAATCAATCAAAAGAAATAGATAATTGATTACATCTAATCACAAACCAATGAAAGAAATGACAAAATCTAGCATAATCTAGGAGTCTCTTTGAGTCAACTAGGTTGACTTGAGCAAAAAGTAAACCTAAGGATAGTTTTGGATTGGGTCAAGTTTGACCCTAATAAGCCCAGCGGAGTCGTTATTAAAATCGCCTCGATGAGTCCGATTAGTAAATGGGGGCTGTTTGAGAAATGGGAGTCGCCACCTAATTTAAGTTTAGGAACCAAAAATAACTCCAAATCTAGATGGGTCGATCCATGGATTAGAGAGATGGGTAAGGGGTAAGATTACGGGTTTCAGAAGGTCTTAGGCATCGAACTCGCCTGATCTAAATGATCGGTCTCTACTACGTTCCAAAACTATCCTAAGGTCAAACGGAAAGACAATAGTCAAGGCTATGGTCTAATCATCACCATCAATGTCTATCAAATGTGTCAAACGAATCCTATAGTTAAAACCCTCCAATTATCATATGATTATTCTTCGAATTTCGCATAAATTTTTTTTTTTTTTGAAAAAGCCCTGAATCTCATCCCATATTCTAGCATTCAAAATGGTAATATTTCCAAATCATCCTAGATAGAAACTCATGGAAAATTCTCCAAATAGAAAAATTATAAATACCAAAACTGCTAAATTGGAACTTATGAAGTTTCTAACTTGGGAATTTGAAATTTTTTAATCTAGAATTTGAAAAACATATGATGAGTTACCAAATTGCAAAATAAATTTTTCACAATAGAAAGTTTCAAAAAATGCAAATTCTCGAATTAGAAACTCTCAAATTTCCATGACCGTGAACTTTCTAAATATGAAAATGCAGAATCTTATAAATTGAGAAATTGATAAATAAGAAAATTCTAAATTAGAAATCTATGAACATATATTCTCCCAAGTAGAAGATTGTGCAATATAACATTAGAAAGTTTCAAATATTAATTTTCCAATGATTCGCACATAACTTTCCAAAAGAAGAATTTTATGAACATGAAGTCTCAAATTGGAAAATTATGAATTTGCGATGAATCACCAAGTTGGAAATTTACAAAAAACAATAAAGAAGATTTCATGCTATCATGCTCACTACTTTGGAGATTGACAAATATCAAAGCAAATAAAATTTTTAAATTTGAAGAAAAAATCCAGATTCAACCAATTCTCAAAATAATCAAATGGGCATGCATTCAAAATCTTTGATCTTCCCAAAACAATTCATTCAATGACATGCATGTTTGTCAAGTCAAGAAGTGTACTAATCACATACAAAAAAAAAATTGAGAGAGATACATTAAAATCCCTAATTATATTAACATACGAAAATAAAAAAGATATAAGTGAGAACGATACATAAAAAAAAATATTTTCCTAATTCTATCAAAAGAATAAATCATAACATAGAAAAAACACATAAAAAAATTCCTCTAATCCTATCAATATGCCAAAAAAAAAATGAAAAGACCTAAAGAAAATATATAAAATAAATGCTTTGCAAATCCTATTAATATGCAAAAATGAACAAAAATATAAAAAACATACGTAAGAAAAATTCTTCTAATCCTATCGACATACAACAATAGATGAAAACATAAAAAAATACAAAAAATTCTCCCAATCCTATTGACGTGCAAAAGTAAATAAAATAAATAAAAACAAAAACTAAAGAACAACTTACCTATAAAATGAAATAATATTGAATCGATTCCTTCAAGTCTAATACAAAGACTTTTGAGTATTCGATGCTGTGAGGAGAGACGAGGGCAACGAGGGAGCTGTTACGGGAGATACTGAGGAAGAATGCAGGTAGGAAAGATGTGTTTTTGTAAGTGTTATACCAGTGAGCCAAAAAAAGGGGTGTTGTAGCAATAACACGAAGAGGCCGGACAGAACTTGAGCTCAAGAGAGAGGGCAGGTTGAATGGAAAAGCAAAACATGAGTACAAGAGAGAGAACAGATTTAATGGCTGAAAAACATGGGAAAGAGGGAGAACAGGTTTAATGGCTAAAAAACGTGGGAAAAATATCAAAGAGAGGAGAGATCAAAGGAAGAGGAGAGATTAGAGAGAGGAATTTGAGAGATTGCAAAAGACGGAAACATTTAGAAGGATGTGGGCTATCACAGAACGTGGGGTGAAGGCTATGTATGCTGTAGGTACTGTAATGGAGATGGGTGCAGAAAGGTGGACTGTTTGAGAAGTTGCAGGGAGAGTTAAGGATGATAGGGGTTGAGAGTTGGGGTGTTAGGTTGCAAGGGCTGTGTTGAGGACGTGAGGTAGAAGGTCTGTTGGAGGAGGAGACATCCAAAGAGGGCTAAGAGAGGTAGATGACGTTAGAAGGGTGTGGGCTGTTGTAGGACAAAACGTGTGTGTGTGAGAGAGAGAGAGAGAGAGAGAGAGAGAGAGAGAGAGAGGAGGGCTTAGAGATGGTTGTAACAGCCACATTTTTGAAAAGAGGGTTGCTGTGTAGTGGCTATGTTGAGAAGAACAGAGGGCTGAGAGTGAAATGTGTCACAATGGTGCAGCAGGGTGAGGATGTGAGTGAGATGGGTCATGCTGGCGGCAATGGAGTGAGGGAGATGAAGTGGACAGCAAGATGTCTTTCTTCTCTCTTCTCTTTCTCTATTTTGTTTTGTTGCTGTCCAAAACAGAGAGAGAAAATGCAGAGAGACGTTGGGGAGAGGGTTGGTTGAAGGGAGGTGAAGACGGAGAAAGGGCTGGGGAGGTACAGAGGATGTAATAGAGAGGGTTGGGAGGTCAAAGAGGTGAGGACGTTGAATGAAGGCCCTGTTGCTATAGAGTGAGAAATCGATGGAGGAGAAGAAGGTAACAAGTTCAACTACCAAAGGCCCCTTCTCTTTTCTGTCTAGCTTCTTTTATAGAAGCTAAGAGCCTGTTTGGATTGACTTCTCTAAGTGCTTCTAACTCTGATGGGAAGTCAAAAGCACTTACTCTATCACTTGGACATTCAATGCTTTGAAAGAGCAATTTAAAAAAAAATGTAAAACCAGTATTTTTATGAGAAGTACCAAAATTAATACTTTCAATTTTGTTTTTGCGGAGAGTAATTTTTCCGTCAAAATTTTTAGTGCGATTCCAATTTTACCCTCATGACTAAAATACTCTTTTTTTTTTATATCGTTTTTATAGTTTTTTTCCTTCTCTAACCACACGAAATAGAAACAGAGCCGAAGGAGATCGTTCGACAGATCCCTCGAGGGAAACTCGATAGAACCTCGACAGAGAGAGTTCAGTTGGAACTCGACAGAGTCGTCTCTCGTTTGAGCCCTTGACAGCTTCCTTCTAAGGTCATAATAGATTTGGGTTTCTCTTTCCCAAATCCTAGCAAAAGCAAAAAACTCTAGCAGAAGCAAACGAATCCCTTTCCTCCCTCTCCGTCGCTGACGAGCGTCGATCAAGCTCCGAAAATCAGAAGATTCTCTCTTTCCGTCAC
This sequence comes from Akebia trifoliata, assembly GCF_017979445.1. Lineage (NCBI taxonomy): Eukaryota > Viridiplantae > Streptophyta > Magnoliopsida > Ranunculales > Lardizabalaceae > Akebia > Akebia trifoliata. The sequence continues at coordinate 24,350,295 of NC_141376.1, forward strand.
AGAGGTATCATCTCTCTCTCATTCTTCTGATTTTTTTTCAAAAAACCAATAGTATAAATTATTTTCAATATTGTTTTTTTATTTATATACGTAATATGGGTTCAATGTTGTTGTTCTGAAGAAGAAGAAATTGCATGAGCATTCGACCAAAATTTTTCAAAAATCAATCATAGCTGTTAGAGCTTTGACCAAAAGAGATGTAGGTAAAGTTGCAGGATTTTGAGCCTTTGGGTTTTTCTCTCTCCCCATTTTGATGGTCTGGGTTTGCTGCATTTGCTCCTCAAAGTTTTGGAATTTAGTAATTTTCTTTAGATTTGTGTGTTTCTGTACCAATTGAGGTGATCTAGGTTTTCCACAAAATTGTGTTTGATAATAATCTGGATTGTGCTTAAAAACATGTTTGTTGATTTAGGTTTGAATTTCTTTTCTGTAGATTTTGGATTTAAAAATCTTCGATCTTTTATCCAAATCCATGTTACAGAGATTTGGTTCGAACTTAGGTGTTTTAAGGCTTAGGGATATCGGAATTTATTCTTTTTGGATGCAAATTATGGTGATAATGAAGAATGGTTGGAAGCTTGATGTAGCTTTTTTATTATGTGTTTATTATGTCGCTACACACTACTTTTTGGTTCGAATTTAGGCGTTCTAATGCTTAGGGTTGTCTGAATTTATTCTTTTGGGATGCATTTATATGAATCGAAGAATGAGTAGAAGGCTGATGTAGCTAACTATGTGCTTGTTATCTTGTGAAGTGTTTTTTGTTTTTTTTTATATGTTTTGAGGTTAAGTGGGTTCCTGCTTTGTAGTTCATTACTTGCATGTTTGAGTTGATATGTTGTGTAACTAATTAGAGTAGTTGAATATTGCTTGCTCATGGATGAGATTGAATTTACTTATTTATTTATTTAATTTTTGGTTGAGTTGAGTCACTCTGAAGCTTCCTTTGGGAATTTCAGCAAGGGTTTTGGCGTGAAAACAGTCTATGCATCATATGATTAAATGGATGAGTTAGCTTTGTAAGTTTTTATTCTTTTTACTAATCCATTGCTTTGCCGGGAAAGTAAAAGGTTCTAAAGTGGATATGGACGAATTTGTGTAATTTTGGGAAGCTATGAAAAATGATATTTCATTGGGTTGTTTGGGGTAGTCTAGAGCCATGATAATATTTGTTGTTGCTTTCACATGAAAATTTTCTTCTAGGACTTATTTTATAACATCGAAACCCTAGCTTTAGAACTGTCTTTGAATCACAAGTGCCTAACCTTTATGGCACACCAAGATCCCTTTTGGGACTGTTTTCACGAGGCTTTTTGGATTGTCCTCATAGTAATTATGAGATAGTGTTATATTAGTTGATAGGGCTGTGTTGGTGACATCATATTCATGAAATCTAGGCTATTTTTTTTATTATAAAGAATTGGTAATTTATTTGTGTTATTGATTATAAATCCTTAGAAGCATCTTATCAAATTATCTGTTTGTATCATCTTTTACTTGCACATAATAGTTGCAGATGTCAAAATGTTATGGTATTTTACTTTTTGTAGGGTTGTTGCAATTTAATGTTTCAACAAATGATTGCTTGACCTCAGAATGTTGAAAATATTATGAAGAATGAGATTACTGATGGAAACAGGACCATGTTTTAGTTAATACAATTTAGAGCTTGTCAATTGAAAGAAGACAGATTTGTCAATGCCATCGAATATGTTTAATATTTCATAGGACCTTTTCCATGGGGTTTGGTAGCGTGGAACCCCAAACTTTTGTAAAAGTTATCAGGTTTGGGTCTTTTGTAAGATCCATTGATGCTTATTGACATAAGAATACATCCTGGAGGCCAGTTACATTAGATGTAGTGTGTCCAAGGAATACAGGGAGCTCTAGATCCCTCAAAACAGGTTCACACAAGACTGATTGTTTCAGATATTTTTGATATATCAGTGATAGCTAGAACCTTCTATGTCAGTTTGCCTAATTTGACACCATGAAAGTTTATAGGAAACAAAAATCCTATAAATAGATCTTTAGTTGTAAAAAATCTTTACTAAGTTAAAATGCATGTGTTGTTGAATGTCAGCATATTCACCAAGTCAAGGTTTGAGAATAAGTTTGGGTATGAGTGTCGACTTTGCTCTAACAACATTGGTTTAATTATGTTGATATTTTGATTGACAGGAGGTTTTCCAACCACAATTTCTGAAGTAAAAGATTCAGTTGTTGCATCTTATGAAAGTATGGTGACTAGGCCAATGTTCTCCCATCTTTATGCTGCCCTCTGTCCTCTTCCTGCACCCTTGCCTTTTCACAAAATTTTTGGGAACCTTGTAGGGCAACACGGGGAGCAAGACTTCATTCTAGCACTACTGCTTTGCCATTCATAAAGAAATGGTTGGGAAACCTTCAAAGGTTTGGGATTGAGAGAGGAACACCAGGTGCTGAATTACTTCGAAGCTGGGGTTTGGAAAAAGATGATGTGCAGGACATAGGGGAGTCATTGTCTAAGATGCTGCATTGAATCCTCATTTTTAAGTGTCCTTTGATTCAGATTAAGATTCTCAAGAGTGTATAACCATTCCCTGTTCACATCTTTTATACAAAATGTAATATAAGAAACTAATTCCAATCAGAATTTTTGTGAACATTATCAAAACAGATGGAGCTTCCACTATTCTTTTGTTCACACTTCACTTAACATTGATTTTTGGACCTTTTAAGAATGCCTTTTTATCAATTATTGAAAAAAAAAATGCAAAACAGACTTCATTTCTACATGTTATAATTTATAAAGATAAGGTACAATTGCGAGATTGTTGGAACTCTTACATGATGCATACAGGGTTTTCTGCTAATGTGAATTTTTGGAAAAGGTCTATCCATGGAGCTTTCCACTATCCTTTTTGTAGACACCCCAATTTGAACGGGCCCTCACTCGAAAGGGCCCAAAAACATTAATTTTCCAATAAACTTGTCCAATGGGCCTCGATGGCCCGAATCATCAATGATCGTCGAAATCAAGGCCTCTAACACCTCTCAATGGGTTAGTAGGTTAACTAAAATGATTCGGCGTGCTCCCATCTACACCTCTCCATTTAAAATACCGATTTTCCAACAAAAAGGGGCCAACGGACCTCAAAGGCCCAAATCACTAGAAGGTGAAATTTTGATCGAATCGAGGCCCTCAAGACCACCCAATAGTCTAAGGGACCCGTCAAAGGGATCGGACCCATCCCACGTCGACCCAACCTTCGCCGCTCCACACTTATAGCCACAAAATTGATAAATTCTCCAACGGGCCCAAATTGCCAGACACGTGGCATTTTTGGATCAAATCAATAACTTCAAGAAAATACAAAAAAATTTGAAAATTAAAAAGGTGAGACTTGGGAGACCTACCCTTCATCATCCATCACTTCACCTCGAAATTCGCAAATACCCTAAACCCATCTAAGGCCCACGAACCCTCAATTCTACAAAAACCAATTTCTCACCTCATCCCCTAACCTAAATCCAATCCCACGCCATCTAAAAACCTAAAACCTACCCACCCTCAAAAATCCAACCCAAAATGACCCCAACCCAATCCAAAAAACCCCTAACCCTTCCTAAACCCCAAGCCCAATGCCCCTAAGCCCAAACCCATATCCAATTCATACCTAACCCACAACCTTAACCCATAAACCATAACCCACATCAACCAATCACTCTTTTACCATCAAAAGGTGACACATGTCATCATCCTCTCTCACCTCCCTCATCAAACCAACCACCCATCACTTTTCTCCAAAAAATTAACTACCCACATCACCTTTTCTCTCAAATCAACACATCAACCCACACCCTCCCCTAACCTACCCTCATAACTCCCTAATCCCTATTCTCTCAAATCAAACACCATCAACCTACACTCCCCTAACCTACCCTCATAACTCCCTAATCCCTATTCTCTCAAATCAAACACATCAACCCACACCTTCCCCTAACCTATCATCATCATACCTCTCCCTAATCTACCATCATCATTTCCTATAAACCCATCTCTACCACCTAAACCTACACCCATCCTCTCAAATCAAACTCAACTTCTCCCATCAATTAAATTTAAATCTCTAACATCCACACATCATGCCACATGCCACCATCTCCTTCAACTTCCTAACTACCCTCTTACACCCTCCATTCTCTTAAATCAAACACCACTTAATCAATCAACCACCCTCTTAAACACCCATCAACTCACCCTCTTAAACACCCCATCCAAATGGTTTAGGTAAGATCCAAACCATTTGGATCAAAACCCCACCCATTTTCACTCATTACAAAATTACCCTCAATCCCATTCTAAATTTCATACCTTTCACCCCTAAAACCAATGCCATTAGCCATTCTCCTAACTCTTCACCCCATTATACCCCCAAATACTCTTCTAACACCTATAAATACCCCTCCCCTCCTCCCAAAAATGGTTACACCAAGTCTCCTTAAAAAAATCTACTCACCCCTCTTCTACTCTACTACTCTCTCATACCACCTTCTAAAAAGAAACTTCACTCACATACTTCACTAAGAACTCAAGAGAATTCAAGAAAAGAAGAAGAAGAAAAGAAGATCAAGTGTACAATGTGGGTTTGAAGCACACCCCCCTCTCTTTCTCTAACCTTCTACTCTTCCCTCTTCTAACACCCCCTTCTTCTATTTTATTTTATTTTACCCCTTTTGATGATTGGGCCCCAAGGCTAAGGTTCATAAGGGTCATTTCCATTAATGAAATGACCCTATGATCAAGCCGAAAATGAATCCCTACTTAGGGAACAAATGCACCCACGTGGCACATTTTTTACCTTCTTTTAAAAATCAAAATGACCGAGTTATTTGAGGTTACCGCCACGTGGCGGGGAGGAAAGGGTGCCTAACACCTTCCCTTTTCTCCAACCGAGCCGCTTACCCAAATCTCGAGGTTTGACTACCCCTTATCCATCGTGAGTCACTAAAATGCCAAAAATCTCATCTTTTGGAAAATGTACCTCGGGTGACCATTCACACCCACTTCCAACTTGAATGGTGGCGACTCCAATATTTAGTAGTTGTGGCCATCGTAATGACGAAAACCACGTAGCTACACTTTTCATCATCAATTATATTGCATTTCAACAGGATTTGGGATATATTCATAATAGGCTCTTGGGATCCCCCATCAATACAAGTTTAGAACTAATTTTTGGGCAAGGAATAAGTCACTATGGATGACATCCCCAGAAAAAATCAGCTCAACCTCCAGATCTGAAGTCCAAAATACTTGCAACTCATTAATGACAGGTAAGAAGTTTCATGATTGATCTGAATTGCACTTAATGATACATAATCACACTTACAATTATTATATACTAGTTGATACAGGCTTTATTTTTCATATATCCAATATTTAGGGGAGGTTTTGTCGAATTTTTAAAAAAATAAGAATAAGTATATTATTAGTTTAAAATGATGTTATAATATTTTTATTTAATAAAAATAGTAACCGTTACTTTTTTTTAGCATAAGTTATTGAGTTATAATGTTAAAAACAGTAATTATTACATATAAGGGCATTCTTGTCATTTTAACAGAATTCATAATAGTTTCCAAACACAAAACTCTGTGAGAAGTACTCCTGGCAGTACTTCTCAGATCCTGCATCAAACGTATAACACGTATGCAGCTACTCCAGACAGTACTTCAAAAAATACTTCTAGGAGTACTTATGTTTTAAGTTTCTATTTTGAATTTCCTTTTGAAAAAATTTGTTTCTCTTTTACTTCTTTTTTACACGTACTTCTCTTCTTTTGCTTTCGATTTTCTTTTTGGAGAATGATGGTGGGGCGAACCCACGCTACTCACCTCATTGGTTGTCTCTTGTTAATGAGTTGTGATTGGTTGATAATTTTTGTCTTGGGTTTTGATTTTGAATTGAATTTATTGGATGGTTGGTCTTTAATATTTAATTTGATGTCTAATGTTTTTCTTTTAATTTAAATTTGAATTTGCATTTGGTTTCAAATTTTGATTGTTCAATTAAGATTTAATTTCAATTTGATTTGATCGATTGAGTTCGATTTTGGATTTTGAATTTGTTAATTTAGTTGGGTTTTGATTTGAATTTGAGTTTATTAGTTAGTTGGTTTTTAATTTTTAATTTGATTTTTAGTTCGATTACTTGATTAAATTTTAATTATTCTTTAACTTTTAATTTTAGTTGTTTGATTTTTTATTTTAATTGTTTAATTTTAAATTTGAATTTTATTTTCACTAGAATGGATTTTTAATTGGATTTCGATTTGATTTTTTATTATGTTTTCCTAGGGATCGGGGTCTCTAAGTTGAATTTGGATGTTGAGGGGCATTTTAATAAATTTTTATGATATTTTCTAAATTTCTCTATTTTTGTCGGTATGGGTCGCGTTAGATGCGAAATCATGTTTTGAGTACAATGGAGGTACTATCGAGACTTTTCAGAGGTCTGATATCTATGAGGGGTGTTTTAGTCATTTTATCAATTTTTGTAGATTTTTATGAATTTTAGTGTGAGATTTATTTTAGTCCTAACATGATTATTTCTAAGTTTCAAAGTTGCATTTTCTTAGTGTAGTGAGATCTCTAAGTTATCGAACTGTGTAGTGAACCTAAGACGTACGTGTTTGCTAAATTGGGTGTGCGATGTAGCGATCCTAAGCGTGTGTAAATGCCTATGTCGAGTTGTAGCGAGTGAAGGGGGATGGAAGGACTAGAAATGGAAGAAATAAGGAGTAGTACTCACAAGCCTTCAAGTTATTTGCGGTCATTATTATGAATTCACGACAACTAGGTGACAAATTGTCGAATTAGGCAGATGCAAAAATGAGGTGTTTGCACTAGCTTGGAAGATTCTACCATATATTGATTAAGACTTTTCGACAATATTCATCAATGGATAGTCACTGCAATAACATGACAAGTTGAAATCTCATTGAAATTGCAAAATGGGTTGTCTATAAGGGAAGTTTTGTAGTTTTATCGAACGTTCTAGAGATTTTTGAAAAATGTTTGTTTTTATTCGTGGTCGATTTTTTTAGTTCTAGATGAATTGATTGGCCACATGGTCGTAAGCATAAAAATAGACACAAGGCACTAGCATAATGATTGATTTTTTGCTCACATTCCTCACAGACTATTTGAGGCTTGGCACGTCAAACATGCAAGGGTAGTTTTGTAACTATAAAATGCCATAGAATGGTCATAGGTTCATGAATTTGGTCAATTAGCATAGAATACCATCGATTTCACTTGGTTCTCGAAGAAGGTTAGAAATGTATAGATGTGAACTATCACTAATGAATTTCAACAAAATTGGGTAAGAGAGGTAATTCACCTTCAGTGGGGACCAAATAAGACTTTGGGTTAAAGGACAATAGAAATTATCAAAAAATATTGGTTAGAAAATTGATGCAATGCTAACACATGGGTATTGAGGGAATTTAAGAAGCATTTAGTTGAGGGAAATCTAAGTTAAGAGGGCTTGTGAGGTCATTTGCTGGATGAGATCTATTGCACACATGGACTGAATAACTGTCCAACTGAATTGGCTCTATGAAAGGAACAACTGGAACAAGTTTACAATGGACATGTGCATACAAGGGCTAGTGCAAAATATACTTGTGCACTGCATAAAAGAAGGTCAGAACAAAACTGGCCTAGCCATTTGGTGACCAATGGCTAAGCAAAACTTGATTTAATTGTTACTTTGTTTGCTAGGTTTGAGTTGCTTAAGTGGACACCACTTGTTTGATTAAAATTCTCTCGAATTATCTTCACCATTACATTCAATTTAATCCTCGAGTTTATTTGATCAAATGAGGTGTCTACACAACTTACGTGTACCCTGCAAGAACCATAGATTTTCTTCCCTCAGGATACACAACTACACATCCCCATAAAACATGTGCAATTAAAAAAATATATGACTCTTGCATTTGCCACGTCAATGAGTTTTTAAGTTGCCTGTCAAAATTGAGTTAAAAAATCAGCACTCTTAAAAAAATAATTGTAACCAAATTAAATGATTTATCTCGTCAGAGAGGATTTGACATTAACAAGAAGAACTCTTTTATTTTGCGCTCTGATCTTCTTCTTTATTCTCTGCCATCCTCTCCCATTCTCAGCCCTCATCTCTTCCTCATGTTCTGCTCTACAACGTCCCACCTCACCTCCATTGCAATACCTTCAACTGCAACAACCCCCATCTCCCTCATCTCACTCACGTTCTACAACTTGCCCTATCTTCTTTTTCTTCTTCACAACTCCATTGCAACAACCCTCCATAGCCACCCCTCTATCAACCTTCACCTCACGTCCTAGAACAACAATCTCCAACATCCTCACATCACTGTAATAGCCCTCCACAACCATCATCTCCATTGTTGTACCAACGTCTAAGCTCTTCTCTTTATTTCTCATGTTCTGTCCTTCAACTCTCCCAGCCCTCATCTTCACTAACTCCCTTTGCTGCTCTCTTCTTCTTCTCCATCAAACTTGTTGTACTCCATCTCTTTCACTTTCTTGCAACACAGCTAGAACACCCCTCTCTTCGACTCACTACTACATCACCTACTCACTACTACATCACCTACAAGAATACCTCTTTCTTTAACCTTGTCTCTCGCATTTCCACTGCAACGAGTACTCACAAGTATTTGAGTCATACCTAAAGGAATCAACTCGCTATTCTCAGTTCAATAAGTAAGTCTATTTTTATTTATTTTTAATATTTTTGTGTTTTTTTTTCTCTTCTCATTCTTCATGGCACATTGATTATTTTTCTCTCTGTTTTTCTATGCTAGACTTGCCCCCTACATTGAGGTTTCATGTTGATTTTTGGCATCATGATGATCATAGAGTTGGTTATAAAATATATATATATATTGTGATACTATGTCATGTTTGGTCGTGTTTTGAATAATTCATAATAAGGGAGATGCATCATTCTTATTTTTCGCATATCAATAGGATTAGTAGAATATTTTTTGTGCATTTTTTATTTTCTTATTTTTTAAATATCAATAGGGTTAGGGGAATATTTGTTTTATATATTTTCTTTATGTTTTTATTTATTTTTTGCATATTGATAGAATTATGAGAATAGTTTTTATGTATCTCTCTTATTTATATATATATATATATATATATATATATATATATATATTTTTTTTTTTTTTTTGCATGATTAGGGGATTTTTTGTTAAAATGTTACGATCATTACGCTCGAATTGGATTTGTATGACTTATGATGATATTCAAACTCTTCGTGTTATTTTAAGATTATTCCATGTAATTAATGCACCTCTTGACCTCACAAATATGCATGTCGTTGAATGATAATTGTTTTGAAAAAAATGAAAATTGTGTATGCATGCTCGTTTGATTAATTTAAGGATTGGATGAATGTGTATTTTTTGTTCAAATTTGAAAATTTTGTATGTATTGATATTTGTCAATCTCCAATTTGGTAAGTATGATAACATGGATTTTTTTTTTTGTTATTTTGTAATTTCCAACTCGATGATTCTTTGCAAATTTATAATTTTCTAGTTTGAGACTCCATATTCATAAGATCATTCTTTTTGAAAAGTTGCAAATTGCTGGAATTTCTTATTCCAATCTTCTATTTCGAAAAGTTTGTGAGCAAGAGTTTATTTCAGAAAGTCGATATTAGAAACTTTCTAATATGAGAATTGTATAGTTTTCTATTTTGGGGAGAACATAATTCATAAATTTCTAGCTTCAAAGTTTCACATTTTAGTAATTTCCCAATTTAAAAGATTTTACATTTTCCTATTTGAAAATTTCATGTTCATGGAAGTTCGAGATTTTCTAATTTAGAAATTTATATTTTTTGAAACTTTTTATTTTGGAGAATTCATTTTTAGAAACTTCTAATTTGAGAACTCATCATATATTTTTCAAATTATAACTTAGAAAAATTCAAATTCCTAATTTAGAATCTTCATAAGTTCCAATTTAGCAGTTTTGTATTTATAATTTTTCTATTTGGAGGATTTTTTGTGAGTTTCTATTTTGGATGATTTGGAAATATTACCATACGAATTCTAGAATATAGGATGAGATTCAGGGCTTTTTCAAAGTTTTTTTTTGTGCGAAATTCAAGGAATAATCATGCAATGATTGGGGTAATTTTTTCCGTAAGATACATTTAACATATCTGATATAAATTGATGATGATGATTGGATCGTAGCCTTGACTATAGTCTTCCCTGTTGACCATAGGATAATTCTGGATCGCAATAGAGATCGATCACCTCGATCGGGCAGGTTTGGTGTTTAACACCTTCCAAAACCAGTAATTTGACTCCTTACCCATTTCTCTTATCTGTGGACCGATCTAGATCCATTTGAAGTTATTTTTTATTTTTAGACCTAAACTAGGTGGCGACTACCATTTCTTAAAAAGTCCCCCTTTTACCAATCGGACCCATTTTCATTAATTAGTGAAAATGGGTCGAGACGATTTCAGTTGGATAAGATAAAAGACTAAGAACTTTTGAAAAAAAGACAAAAAAAAGTTAATTTTCATGGTTGAATTTTAATTTTAAATGTGGAAGTTTAATAGCCATCCTTTTTCAACAACTGGATCAAAGCTCAATATATATATATATTTTGAATTTCATATATATGAGTTTTCCAATCAAATCTAAGAAGATTTGTCTTGAGTCACTTCAAGATTATTCTTGACATTCTCACATAGAATTTCAAAAATTAAAGGAGTACAACTTTTACTTTTGAAAAAATATAACATCTCAGTATCAAGTTTAAAATTAGAAGCAATTAATTTAGGATAGAGAGTTTAGTTGATTTATGAATATTAGTATAAATATTTTATGAAAATTTTAATCATTTTCCGTTGATTGAGATCATAAATTTATAAGTTGGGGTGCCAATAGCATCTATCAAAATTTATTATAAACAAATAGAGGCAAGTGATAGTCATATGCTCATTAGATGAAAAACATGATCAAAGACGTTGAATTGGTTTTAGGACATTGTTAGCATGCTTGGAGAGATTTCAATGTAAGTTGTTGGGACGGCTCACAATTCTATTGTGTTTTTATTAGTTTAATTATATAATTTCCTAGCTAGGAAGATTCTAGCATATTCTAATTAAAACTTTTTGACACTACTCATCAATGGATAGCCACTACAATAACATGACAAGTTGAAATATCAAGGAAAGTTCAAAATTGGTTGTTTATAAGGGAAGTTTTGTAATTTTTTTCGAACATTGTAGATTTTAAAAAAAAATGTTTGTTTTGATTCGAGGTCGATTTTTTTAGTTCTAGATGAATTGATTGGCCACATGGTCAAAACATTGGCCACATTGTCATAAGCATAAAATATACACAAGGCACTAGCATAACGAGTGAGTTTTTGCTCACATTGCTCACAGATTGTTCGAGGCCTGCCCCGTCAAACATGCAAGGGTAGTTTTGTAACTAATAAGGGTAGAATGCCATAGAATGGTCATAGGTTCATGAATTAGGTGAATTAGCATAGAATGCCTTGAATTCACTTGGTTCTTGAAGAAGGTTAGAAAGTTATAGGTGTGAACTATCTCTAATGAGTCTCAACAAAATTGGGTTAGAGAGGTAATTCACTTTCATTGGAGACCAAAAAGGACTTTAGGTCAAGTTTAAAGGACAATGGAAATTACCAAAAAACTTTGGTTAGAAAATTGATGCAATGCTAACACATGGGTATTGAGGGAATTTAAGAAGCATTGAGTTGAGGAAATCTATGTTAAGAGGGCTTGTGGGGTCATTTGCTGGATGAGATTTATTGAACACATGGACTGAATAACTGTCCAACTAAATGGGCTCTATGAAAGGAATGTCCGGAACAAGTTTACACTGGATATGTGCAAACAAGACTAGTGCAAAATATACTTGTGCATTGCATAAAGGAAGGTCAGAACAAAATTTTCCTGGCCATTTGGTGACCAACAGCCAAAAAAAACTTGATTTAATTGTTACTTTGTTGACTTGGTTTGAGTTGCTTAAGTGGGCACCACTTGTTTGATTAAAATTCTCTCGAATTATCCTCACCATTAGATTCAATTGAACCCTTGAGTTTATTTGATCATATGGGGTGTCTACACATCTGACGTGTACCCTATAAGAACCATAGATTTCTTCCCTCGGGATACACAACTACACATCCCCATAGAACATGTGCAATTGAAAAAAATTTATGAACCTTGCATTTGCCACCTCAATGAGTTTTTGAGTTGCCTTTCAAGTTGAGTTAAAAAATCAGCACTCCTAAAAAAGGTGGCCCTTTTTTGTCATTGCCGTAATCCTATGAAATTTTTATGCTAAATGTCTTGGATTAAATATAAATATATGAATTAATAATTGTAAACCAAATTAAATGATTTATCTTGTCAAAGAGGATTTGACTTTTGCAAGATAACTCACTCTCGTCCATGCGCGAGAAGGAACGTACTAATTGAAGAGTGAGGATCCAATCAGGTGTCCTGTTCCTCAGCAAGGTCAAGTGACACCCATTTTATGCCATGTGACATTTTTGGTGACATAGTGACATTATCAATATGTCGTCCATCCCTTGGTGAATCGTCACATATAACACTACAAAATTTTAGGCTTTTAGTAGGGGTCAAAAACCACCTCAAATACCAAGAATACCATCGCTATTTTATCAATAGCGTTAGCTAAGGGAAACGCTACTATTCATGGTGTAGCTAAAAGCCATATGGACTCTTATAATAGTAGTTAAAACCGTCGTTAATTGATTATATAACCATAGTTATCAATAGAAATGAAGCTTATAGTGGCGGTAGTGATCGTTGCTAATTAGTTTTTATTACCATAGCTATAAATACAATTTGAATGCCTATAGTGGCGGAAATGGCCGCCACTAATATGATTTTTTATTATTCTTTAATTTGTTTTATTTTTAAATTATTTGTAATTAAATACTTATTTTTATACAACCTGTTAATTAAACACAATTACTTAGTCAAATTAGTTAAGAGACAAATATAACAAAATAATAAGTCGATTAGTTAAAAATCAATGCTTATAAATCCATGTTTGTCACTCAAAAAACAAAAACTATCTTTCATGGTTGTTGTTGTGGGCACTGATCATTGTCGGGTTGATTGTGCTGCTCATCAACCTACAATTTGTTTATATTAATCAAATTAATCATATCAATCAATATTTATTTATTAACAAAATATTTTAAAACACAACATATTCAATTATCAGTGAGAATTTACCTTTCTCATTAGGATAATGATCAATTCCTTGAGTCTTTCCACCTCAACATCTCTCACAATCTGTTGTTGCTCTAAAGACTCCAGTTTCTCCTTCAACCTATGTACCTCAGTAGAATTTGTAGAGGAATTTTCAGAAGATGATGCAAATAATTTTATGGGAGTCGGTCCTAAGCCAACATCACGAACATGACCATATTTATTAAGACCCAAGACCTAAGATAATTGATCATTTCGACCTATAATATCTTGAAAATCTTTTGGTAATAAACTCAAAAGTTCTTTTTATCTTATCTTGCACAATATTAAAAAAATTCTTAGTATCTTCAAATTCAAATATTACCATAATTGTTTAGTACTTGATAAAAATTATTGTAAAAATAAACTTAAAATCTTTTTCACCGTGGTCAAATCATTGGGTTTGTGTGTCATGAGAAATAAAATTACAAGACTTGGCATAGTATTCATTGAACTTTTTAATTTCTATGTGTATCACATTAAAACAATGGCAACAAGATTATTTTACAATAGAAATAATATTTGGGCACGTAATTGATAGACAATATAATATATATATACCTCATCATATCTCATACAAACTATACTTTTCGTCCCAACTGTATGGGTCATTGTTTGTTGAGCACGGTTTGCTTTATTTTTATGACTTCACGACTGTACATTAAGTAATTTGTGAAAAGTTAAATAAATAAAATATAGAGTATCGTATAATTTATTTACAACTTTTCATAATTCAATATGTACAAATTTCAAACATAAAATACACCTGCCCTTCTTCCGAATTTCAAAAAGTCATGAGAAAATACCATTGTGCCTCCAAAACATCGGATGGACGATTGGCACATCGGGTTGCATTATTTTTGTATTTATCATAGAATTTGATTTTCAACTTGCATTTATGATCCCTCTACTTCTTGTCGATAGATTGTAACACAACTTGTTTAAGCGTGGGTGGATCTCAAATTTGGCATACATCAAATAATCAATTGAAAATTATAGGGTCAAAATTGTTCAATGTTAAGCTCACAAATTATCTAATATTATATTATAATTAATTTATACCAATGTTGTCTGCAATGCATTTTCCTTCATTGATTCTGGTATAGCATGCCAATCTAGGCTGTCAAGGGGAAACGTATGGCCATCACAGGCCAATACACCTAAGTATCTTTAGAGCTTAGACACATGCTTCCTCACAGGCTGTCTATGGCTATCTCATACTATTTCAAATATTTTTCTAGGCTTTAGATTCTGTAATGAGAGGCATCGATTGCGGCCTCTTTTTCTATTCGACTTTGTCTAGGCTCCATCTACAAGTGTTAAGTGCAACAGAAAAATGTGATAAAAATAAAAATCATCCTGCGATATTAAAACAAAACATATCATTTCACACCACCAATGCCAACAATAGATCTAACTAATCATAACATATCAGCGAGCAATCTGTCCATTCTAACTAACTAAACAACCACATCTTGCTTGTGTGTCACAAGGAATGCTGCAACATCGATTTAGTACTCTTATAATTTGACAGAGATATATTTTGTGTGCTACTTGAAAAAATAATAAAAGAATGACAGTAACTATCTAGTGATCCTACTTACTCGATTGAAGCTTATGATCTTGTCAAGAAAGTAGGAAGAGTAGTAAATTGGCTACTCAAGTTTCTCAATATACTTTTTGCGATGAAAAATGAAGTTATAGAATAACATTTTCAATGATTAGATATAGAAAAGAACACAAAAAAGTAATATATGCAATTTTGGGATTGTCTATATGCAAACACTTATAAGTATGTTAATTTTTCAACACTCTCGTGCAACAAAGAGGCCTTGTTTCAAAACTTTTGGATTGTTTATTATTTCTCATCACATCCAAAGAGAAAAATAAGAAAGAACTCAATTGTGCCTCATATATGCAATTTTGTTCTCTCTATAGAAGAAATTATTGTAGACACCCCATTTTTGCATTTTCCTAATTCGACAATTCGTTACTTAAATGCGGTGAATTCCTAATGATGAGCGCAAAGAACTCGAAAGCTTGTGAGTGCTGTCCTCAATCTTTCCATTTCTAGTCCTTCCATCTCCCTTACTTATTACGACTCAACATAGAAATTTATACACGCTTAGAATCGTTATACCTTACACCCGATTTAGTAAGCATGTACGCTTAGGTTCGCTACACAGTTCAATAACTTAAAGACTTCGCTATACTAGGAAAATATGACTTCGAGACTAAGAAATTCACATTGTGACTAAAAGAAACCTAATGCCAAAATTCATAAAAATCTACAAAAAATTGTCAGAAATTAGGAAATTACCCCTCATGAATTTTGGATAACCGAAAAATCTCGAAAGTACCTCCATTGCACTTAGAATATATTTTCGAGTCTAATGAGACCCAAATTAACAAAAAAAAAAGAAATTTATGTGAAATTACTAAAATGATCGAAATGCCCCTGAATACCTGACTTTGACTTAGAGACCTGATTTTTAGCAAAACATGATAAAAAAATTAAAAAATTGAAATCCAAAATCAAATTAAAAATCCAATCTAATCAAAATAAATTAAAAATCTAATCTAATTAAAATCAAATTAAAATTTAAATCAAAATATCATCAAAACCAAACTAAAATTCAATCAATTAAAACTCAAATCAAACTTCCATCAAAATCCACTTAAAAATGCAAAGTAAGAGTTAATCAACATCAAATTAAAAATTAATCGATCAAATTAAAATTAAAATCCAATCAACCAACTAAAATCCAATCGATCAATCAAAGCGAAATTAAAATCAAAGACTACTTGACCAATTCAAATTAAAGTTTCAACAAAACCGAACTAAATTAAATCAACATATTCAAAAATCAAAATTGAACTCAATTTACCAATCAAGATTAAAAATTAAAGTTAAATCAACCATTCAAGATTAAAATAAAATTATTTAAGGTTAAAATCAAAATTTAATCACGTTAAAAAAAAATAAAAAAATAGGAAAATTGATTAATCACAAATTCAATCAGCAAGGGACTATGAAATTGAGCAGCGTGGGATCACTATTTTCATTCTCATAAAAGTGGAAACAAAAAGAAAAAGCAACAAAGAAAATAGAAACATTTTTCGATAAGGACCAACATCTCTCTCTTAGTTGGGGGGATCTCTTGACTTCTCCTCTCTATTGTGGTTGTCTCACGTTCCTGCTCCTTCTTCTCTCTCACATTCCTTTCTCTGCCCTTCTCCCTCTCTAGATTGTTCACTATCAACCACCACTCACAGACGTTCTCAATCAGTAACTCTTCTTCTCTTTGGACTCCTCTTCTTCTCTTTGGACTGCAGGTCTCCACTCTCTACTTCTTCTCTCACGTTTTTACTCTGTTTTGGCCTCTTGGGCAGCAAGCAATTAAGAGTAGAAAAATAAGGTGAAACAACCACATCAACCCAAACGTCCTGTATCTCACCTTCTTTCCACAACTCTACAGTCGCCTCTGCACATTTTCCCATCTCTTTCTCATCCCATCTTCTTATCCAACAACAGCAACTCCTTTCTCTCTCTAATCTTTAGCTATCTCTCTATCCTCACATCTTTACAGACGCCACGTTTTATACTCAAAAAAATTACAGACCACTTTCTTCTCT
This sequence comes from Akebia trifoliata, assembly GCF_017979445.1. Classification (NCBI taxonomy): domain Eukaryota; kingdom Viridiplantae; phylum Streptophyta; class Magnoliopsida; order Ranunculales; family Lardizabalaceae; genus Akebia; species Akebia trifoliata. The sequence goes on from NC_141376.1 coordinate 24,367,273, forward strand.
TGTTCCATAGTAGCCTCTCCCATATTTTTTCTCTCTCGACGGTCTCTCCTCTCTTCTTCTCTATTTTTTTTTTTAGTTCTGTCAGCAAAAACAAAACAAAAAAAAAAAAAGAGAAAGAAGAAATAAGATAACCAGCTACTCTCCTCTCTCTTCCATTCTCTTCAACCAAACCCATAGGTTTTATTTTTGGCGAACATTTTTCTCTCTCAAAGGCATACGTTTTGCTTTCTCTTATCCCTTTTTAGATCATCTAATATTAGCCACATCAGACCGTCCAATATCAGCCACATCACAGTGCGTGCTATTCTTCATTTTTTTTCCTTAAACTTACCATCACGGCCACTTTCAATTTCTATCTACGATTGCTACAATACTCGCAAGTCATTCTGAGTTTTGTTTGAAAGAACGCTCCACAGTTACAACCCTATCGTGGAGGTAAGTTCATTTAATTTAATTTTTTTATTTTTTATTTTTATTTTTTATTTTGTATTTTGTATTTTTTTTGTTTTCTTTCTCCTCCCTTTCTCATTTCAATTATGTATGGATGATTATCCGACTTTTATTGTTGTGCTCGTAATGTTTATCACATATTCTTGACTTTTTTTAATTCAAAAGTCTCACACATAGATATGAATTTGCAATTCATTGTTTTTCTACGTATTCCTAAAGTTTTGATTCAAAAATTTTGCATCTATATATGAATTGACGACTCACTAATTTTTGTGCAAGTGGAGACTTAAAAGTCGAATTTGTTTTTATTTAATACATGTGAGTTGACTTGGTGATTTAGATGCACGTGGCATACAAAATATTATTTCGATTTCATAAAATGGGTAGTGAATTGATTTATCGATTTTTTTGCATGGACTCTAATTTATTTGCCAATTGATTTATGGATTCATGCCTCAAGGAATTATTTAGAAATTTATAAATCACATGCATTTTAGAAGTTTCTATTCATATTTGTAATTTTATTTTTTGGAAATTTCATAATTTTCTATTTTGGAAAACACATATTCATAAATTTTTGATTTTGAGATTTTACATTTTAGTAATTTTTTAATTTAGAAGTTTTTGCATTTTCTTATTTAGAAATTTCATGTTCATGGAAATTCGGGATTTTCTAATTCAAAATTTTTATATTTTATGAAACTTTCTATTTTGGAAAATTCATTTTTATGAACTTCTCATTTGGGAATTCATCATATATTCTTAAATTTATAATGTATGAAATTTTCAATTTCTAATTTAGAAACTTCATAAGTTGCCAATTTAGCAGTTTTATATTCATAATTTTTATATTTGGAGAGTTTTCATAAGTTCATATTTTGGATGAGTTGGAAAATATTGCTAATTGACTTTAGATCATAGGACATAATTAAGATTTTTTCACAAATTTTCCCTTGTTGTATGAAATTCGATGAATAATTTAAATAATTAAAGAATTTTAGTCGTAAGATTTATTTAGCAAATCATATATAAATTGATGATGATTGGACTTTAGTTTGGATTTAGTCTTTGTATGTTGACTAAAAGATAGTTTGGATCATAGTAGAGACTGATGATTTCGATCGGGTTAGTTTGATACTTAACACCTTTTGAAACCTGTAATCTGACCCTTACCCATTTATCTTATTCATAGATCAATCCAGATCTATTAGAAATTATTTTTTGTTCCTAGACCTAAACTAGGTGGCAACTCCCATTTCTCAAAAAATCTCCTATGTACCAATTAAATCTCCCTTCACTATTTAGGGAAAATGGGTCGAGGCGATTTCAGTGGTGACTCCACTGAGATTATAGGGTTAAACTTGACCCGATCCAAGACTATCTCTAGGTTAATGTTTTACTTGAGTTAACCCAATTGACTCAGATTGGACTAGATTTTGTCCTTTCTTTAATTGATATGTGATTGGTTAATTTTTTCTTGTGATTGGCTTTGATGAATGTATATGGTTTGTATGGTTGAAAATTCACAAAAATTCCCTAGGCATACTTTGTTCCTTCACACACACTCATGAGCATGCATACTCATATTTGCATTATTACATGTCCTTATAAATTTCATAGCCAAATCCAAGCCAACCTGATCCTTTAGGACACAGGAGATGACATTGAACGCTACAACTTCAATACAGTACCTTCGGGTATATCAAACTGAAGCACCACGTACTACTTGACCAGGAGAAATTAGGATAGTATATTAGTGTTTTAGGTTGAAGTGGTCTAAGCTTTGTCCTAACCTAGCCTCAATCATATAGTGAGCTTATAAATATAAACCCAGGTACAGTCCCACTAGGCCACGACTCAAATCGTCCAACAGTGCTCTTGGGTTGCTTTACTTAATTTAACCAAAAGACATAACTGATGAGACATATCGATCAATGTCAAGTTAAACTAGTTAGCCCAATTAATAAATTGATCTTATGGATCAACACATGGACCAGTTGGATTGATTGGCTTAAAAATAGTAGATGAAGTGATTTAAGTAGAATATTCAAATACATTAGGTCGAATCGGCCCAAAATCAAATGAGTACATAGTCCCAATCACATTGTATTGGCCAATTTAATTCAATGGACTGAATAATTGACAATCGACAAGATTGGGATTAGTAGAAAATATATTAAGAAGTGTACCGACTAGCACAACCTAGATCTTATTCTTTGAAGGTCGTACAACCCTTAATCATGGCTCAAAATTTTGTAAGATTTTTGATCAATCGATAAATCATCTTCATACAATTTCTTGTTCAGAATGTTTCATTGGTTAGAGACTTTAAATGTAGGAGGTTAATTTATTAAATTTTATCAATAGGGACCTTTACTCATAATTGCTAAAATCTTAGTTTTGGGTCTACAACAAACTAATCCACCTTTGATAGGATATCAAGCTATCATTGCTCCTAAGCTTAAGTGTCTACTACCTAGTTGGAATCATGAGTCAGGTCGATTAAGACAAACATCAACACCAAGTAAATTATTAGAAATGGCCTCAGGATCTCTTAATATTGCATAGTTGTTCCCTGAAGATCACATTGCCTCAATCCTTCTACTTGAAAGTAATGTCATGAGTCCTCAATCTGTATTCAAACCCGTTGTGGGTACTTGTCTTTAATTTCTCACTAATCTTCTGACTTGGTTTAAATCTAATTTTTTATTATCAATTCTGCAATGTCATGTTTTCGTTGCATCGAGTCTATCCCTTTTGTTTCTATTGAGTTGAGTTAGTTTGTCGAGTCTGTAATGATATCAGTCACCTAATTTGAATTTAATAGAATAAAAGAAATTTCTGAATACCTCGAACGCAATAACGAATTAACTAATAATTTTACTTTAAGAGAGGATCCTCTAGCAAGGAATCTCCTCCCGAGTTATTCGCATGACTTAAACAAGAAGACACAGGTCGGGCCCAATCTCTAATCGAGGAAGCGAAGGTCATTAACCTTGGAATAAAAAATAATTTTCAAGAAATTCATATTGGAATTAACTTATCCCCAAAGGAACATGAGAAGGCGATGAATTTATTCAGAAAATTAAAAAGACTTATTCGTGTGGTCCTATGAGGATATATTTGGTAAGCTCGTGTGTTGTCCAACATGAAATAGATACACGCCCTGTGAAATGGAAACACCACACACGAAGCTAGAATGGAATTACATAATTAAAGGACAAGTTATGAAATGTATCAACATTGGATTTTTCAAAATAGTAGAGGACCTAGAGTAGATTACTATTGAGGTAGCTAACAAGAATCTTGAAACCATCACCATGAAAATGTATGAGACACATCGAGATTGGCATGAGAAATTTTCTTTCGCACCCTCAGCATATCAAATTTTGACTCGGTTCTCTATGCAAACTACTTAGGGTTCTATGCTATATGGCATGAAAAAAAGTTTTGAAATGGAAATTTCGTTTCTTGAAATGTGAATAAAAGCCAATCGTCATAAACAAATTTTATTTATTGCCATGAATCATTTATGTTTTGATAAGAAAGTGAAGATGTGGGACATGCAAGTTGAAGATTTAGCTTTCAAAAAAAATCGACAGTTGTCTTCAACCCAATAAAAAAAATGCAAATCCAATAGGAAAAGTCCTTTCGTCACCAAGATAAGACTATTTGGAAAAGTTGTCAAACTTAAAAGATCATAATGATGCCAAAATGCTAAAATCAATCAACCTCGACCAAATCAAGCGGTACTATATCTAAGAAGGTCATCTTTAGCCGAACCAATTTTCCTGTTATCCAGCTCAATATCTTTTTCTTTAGCCCTTTGCAGTCTTTTAAAAAAAATAAGAAAATTTGTCTTTTTTCTTTCTCAACCCAATCACTCAACCTAGGGGAGGGAATGAGCTTAAACTACGTTTTGGTCTGATTCCAAAAATAATTAGGCTACGTAGGCAACCTGAGAAGTTACTTCATGTCCAACCACATCAAAATAAAAAATATATATATTCCTCACACAAAAAAAGATAGAAAGATAAATAAAAAAATAACAAACAAAGTGGTGAATAAAGCTCAAAGAATTTTTTTTTGAAAGAAATGCCAAACAAGGGGCATTTAGATTTTGAGCCTCAAGTTTCCTTTCTTTCTTAGCCTACTCTTAAGCCTACCTATGGAAGTCCTCCTAAGTTGTGGATTCCCTCCAAATACTAACACAAAGTCCCATGTCAGATCTTGAGACACTAAGTGGCGTCTCGAAATTTCGGCATGATCTCCTCTATTTATGTTAGCATTCCAAGGCGTTCAATTTGTTTCACCTAGTAGACAAAATCGATAATATCCTATATATACATACAAGAATAGAAATAACAGCGGAAGATCTACATACATCTAGTCATGTAAGATAGATCAAAGTGTGAAATGATAAAAAATATACAAGATTACTCTGAAAATCTTCACTTTAACAAAAATCCTAACGTTCAATACAAAATCTATAATACTCCTAGTCTAACTGACACCACTAGGGGGTATAATTCCAGTACTCACTAGGTAATGAGCTTTGGTTGTCTATCTGACCCACCAGATGGTTCTTACTCGTTAGTTTTACGTTCGCCTCGCCAATTGCAAGCTCTGAAACCAAAAAAATTGGAAGGAAAGGTAAGTAACAATGATTACCTACTAGGAAAACAAAAAATTTCTACCAATAATCTTCTCCTAACATGAACGAATAAACATACTGAATCATTTTAACATATGCAAAGTTTTATAGAAGAAACTACGATTAATGGTATATATAACCAGGGATGAGCAACTAAATATTTAAAACTGACATTACATCAATCAATAATACTCACCATAGCATTTTTTTTTATATAAATCTAATTGACCAAATGAAAACATTAAACATGCATTTCATTTTATATATAAAAATAAGGCAACGGATACATAATACATAATGGTGGAATCGTGGAATTAAAGAGTTGGGATTCACGACTGGATCGCTTCCAGTTGGGACATGTTGTTACAATTCTTTACTGACTTTTAGTTCCTGGTTTTATGGTTAGTCGCTGTACTTACCACGCTTGGTTGACCATTTATCCGGCTCAAGCTGGCCGTTTGACGTGATCGTAAGTAATGATTCTCTTTTTGATGTGTCAGAACGTTCGACTACTATAGATTGTTAGTGATCACTAACTAATCATTTTTGTTTATGCCTATCAGGCATGTGATTCCCAAATATACAATCCATTTATAGACAATCACCTTTACATTGCAAGTTTACTGGTAAAGATAGAAAGGAATAAATCTAGATTCGAATTGTGGCTCCACTCTCATAAGCATCCCATACCACGTATGAGTTTAGTTGTCCCTATCGTACATCCCAGGTTACATATATATATATATATATATAGGGAAATGTTCAGCACCCTAAGTTTTACCACATACTTTAACAAACGTTTTTTGTCCTACATGGGTTAGAAGTTTTGGAATGGGCTGATTTTTGGTGAGGATGATCTCTATGATTAGAAGATCATCCTCCCCAAAAATCAGCCGATTCCGAAATGTTTAACCCCATGTTTACAAGTTGAAAAATCATGGACCGTCCATTTTTTGTAAATCATTTTTGATGGGGTTAGAAGTTTTGGAATACGCTGGTTTTTGGTGAGGATGATCTCCTCACCATAGAGATCATTCTCACCAAAAATCAGCCCATTCCGAAACTTCTAACCCATGTAGGACAAAACGCGTTTGTTAAAGTGTGTGGTAAAACTTAGGGTGCCGAACGGGACCCATATATATATATATATATATATTTGCTTTTCTTTAAAAAAAATTAAGATATTTTCTTTAAAAAAAAAAGAAATTAACATCACAGAGTTGAGAATGGATATCGAGTTTCCTATCATGCAATTGTGGTCACATGGCCCAAAATAAATAACAGAACAAAAAAGTAACCAGTGCCTTGCACTAATAGAAAGTAAAAAATATGCAACCAATATCATTATCCCTGGATATCCGTTCATCAACCCACACAAAGCATCACAATGTAAAATGCAGACATCACCCCTCGATTCTGATTCTGACATTTTACCGTTTCATACCCTTTTTCCCTTTTTTCAATTTTTATAGTTTTCAATCTTTTGAATAAAATATCAAATTTCTAATATTCATCAACTCAATATGAGTTCATTGAATATTGAATTATTTTTTTCCGACTACAAAATTCATTTTTATCAATAACATTGAAATATTGCAAAACTTAGATCAAAACGGAGTCCGAGCAATACACATGACCCAACTAACGGAAGTAATCCAATGAAATATCCTACCCACATATAATTTATTATAAAGTACAATTAAATGCATCAAATATGCAGGTTCTGGCGTGAATTTAAAACAACGAAAGAATTATATATTTTTGAAATACATAACAAATTTTCGAAAAAATCTTAAATGCAATTTTCACAATCTATGATTACTAATAGAAATTGAGAGTTCCTTACTATCTCTGTGCGATAGGATCAAAGCACGTGCATGAAAATTGAGGTGGATCGAACTTCGAGTCAGTTGATTTTTGAATCTGATCTGGTGGTTTCGAAGATCTCGATGTCGTTGTCCTTTCTTCTTTCTACGACGGAGGACGGTTTGGCCTCGAAACAGATGAAATATAGGGTCAAAGTTTTGAAATCCCTATATTATTTACAGCTGATTTTTTGACGATACAAGGTCAAAAAGGTGAGAAAATGAAAGGAAATCAGGTAGGTTTTGTAGAGGTTGATGCTACGGATGATTTTCCCTTCCACATCGGAGGTCGAAAAAGGATTGTTCATAGTGAATCTGAGATTGAACTTTGAAAGAAAAATAATAATTTTTTTTAAAAACTCGATGGCTGGTTTTTAACGAAATTGAATGATGATGAATAGTATTTTGAATTAAAAAAATTATTTATATAAGTACAGGATGAAATTGATATTTTACCTATTGTTTCGTTCAACGATAACTTGACCATCCATACTCCAAAAGTGACGAATGAATACTCTATTTTATCTAATTTTTCATTCCAGATCTGATGGTATGATGAAATTATACAAATTATGTCTCTAACAAAAATTTACTTTTTTAGCCCAATAGGACCCTAAAATTGATGCCGTTTTCATTTTTGACTGTAATTCAACTTTTTGGACTCCAAAAATGATAAGTAAATAGTTAATTTTCTATAATTATTCGTTACAAATTCAATGGTGTGATCAAATTTTCAAAATTCTTACTCTATCAAAAATTCATTATTTTGGCATGGTCTAAACTCAAAAATTGAAGATTTTGTAACTTTTCTGTTCGGACTCACACTCAAGCGTGCTTATAGGCTAAAGTATGTTTTTCGATCATTTTGAATCTAACGATGAAATCAGATTTCATTAAAAATAATCAGAAACATCCTAAATTTTTATCTTAATTTTCACTTTCAGAATTTTCTCAAATTTTCACTATTTATTTTTCTCGAAATACGAATAAAAAACTTGGGGTTTTACATTCTCTCCCCTTAATAAAAATTTCTTCCTCAAAATTAAAATGATACCATAGTCTTCGAATAGTACTGGATATTTAGCCTGCTGATGAGACTATCGTTGTTCTTCTCACCGGAGTTAATAATAATCTTAGTTTTACCTTACTTGTGAGGCAAGTAAGGGATTGAACCCAAGAGAAAGGAGGAATAGAGCTAAGCTAAGAAGATAAAATCCAAATTAACTAAAAGGAATTAAAACTGTTTTTCTTTGTATTTTTGAACTTATAAGATGGTGTAAAATTGCTAGAAAATAAACTAAAGTAAATGAGATTAAAAGCAAGTAAACTTATGAATTAAAACACCATTGGAGGTGGATCTTCCTAAAACATGTTAATGAGCAATTCCTAGTCTCTAGCCTTTTTATAACTCAATCATAAGGGCTTGGTGTTAGCTCCTTAGATCGGAAAGTTTTGCAAATAAAATGAAATAAGGGAACAAAAAAAAAGTAGAATTCTTTGAAAACTTCTTACTACAAATTATCTAATTTAAGCATACTTTATCTTGATCTAATCTAAGCATAAAGTATCTATATTAAGAATAAAATGTGCAAGAAACTTAAAGAAAATTCATAAGCATTTTAAATAAAAGAAAGACATAAAATTAGAAATAACACAAGAACTTGCTCTAGGCTTTTCCACTCTCCAATGGAGGGGAACTTAGCCTAATGTCATTGCAAGAGAGTGAAGATAAGAGATGAAAGAACTTTTCTTCATTTCATGGAGAAAATTACAACTTCTTCTTCTTCTACTTCTTACAAGACTATTTAACCAAAAGAAAATAACTAGAAAATGAAAATACAAAAAATAAGAGAATAGGCAAAGAGCCTTATATTAAAGGAGTCTTGCATAAGAGAACCAAGATGGGACCCTTTCTCTAGAAATGAAGGCTCTATTTATAGATAAAATGTGTGTAGAAGAGTCTAAAAGTAGCCTCCATTTTTCTTTGCACAAAAAGACAAAAGAGGAGAATATGAGTTAAGGATTAGGGCATTCCAAAGGATTAGGACATTCCAAAGTGGGCCCAAATGCTTTTGTCTTGAGATTTTGATTCCAATTTGTTGATTTTCTGCACAAGAAACACACGTAATTATATTTATCTAGTAAATGAATTTATTTATATATAATTAAACCTAATTAACATGCAATGTGTTGATTTGAGGCTTATCATGATTATTATCTTAATATGGATAAATAGGTACAAAAATTAAGATAAATATCCAAAAAATGTGTGTATAATTGAGTATTTGGGAACACTCATCACACCCCAAACTTAGCTTTTTCTAGTCCCTAGAAAATAAAACTGCCACTTTCGCAGGCACCTCGACTGCATTTAGCAAATGCAGCAAGCCTTTGAATTGCTAGGTTACCCTAGTGGACGAGTTTGACTCGTGAGGGTTTGCAGAAAATATACCCACAAAATTTGAAAACAACTTTGAAGTAAAAATAGTCAAAATCAAAACTTATATTGAAAAGCACAAGTCTTTTTTTTTTTTTTCAATCAATTGGAAGTACTGCTTGGTATAGAGTCCCAACCCTTATTTCTCTATGACAAAACTTAAAATTAAATTGACCTTTGAGCGATAGTGATTCTAACTCAAAAATTTAAGAGATTTGATTTCCTCAAATAAGTTTCAACCTTCTGACTACTCAAGAATAGTTGGAGTAACTTAGGGTTTAATTCTAAACTTAGCATCCTGTCTGGGGTAGTGAGAAGTGTGGATATTCACTTTAATACCTCTAAGGAGCTTTATCTGTGATATTCCAGTATATTCACATTTTTACACTTGATGGCTTTCACCCTACTAAAACTTTACATAAACTTTTAGATCTTTGATTTGTTTTTTCTTTTTGAAAGGTCTCTTTTTTTCTATTACTTCTTCATTATTTTTCTAAGAAAAGTAGGCAGCCCTTTTCAAGGTACCCAGTCTAATTCAATGGTTGTTGTACAAGGTGTATACAACCTAGTTCTGTTTTTCTTCTAATCAGCCAACCAATTGAACAAGGAAATCAAAGTTCATCAAACCTAGTTTTTCCTTAAACTCTGGGTAGAAAGAAGGTAATAAGCTCTTTTAATACAATCTAGACTCTTGGTAACCTTATTAGAAGTGACTATAAACCAATAGATAACTTTGCTCTAATTTTTGTCTAAGAGAAATACAAATGGGGACTCCAGATCATAGCTTCCAATGAAAGACTAATTAAATATTTTTAACTAAGTGCTTAAAGATACAAGTTAAGATTTTGAGTAAAATACAACAAAGTCGCCAACTAAATATTTTTCAAAATTTTTTTTTTTTTTTTTAAAGAAGAAAATAATAAATGGAAATCCGACCCATACACCCCCAAACTTAAACATTATATTGTCCTCAATATTTCAACATATACATGCAAAAGTAAAATTAAAATTGACAAAATGAAATGAAGTGGGTTAGATAGCACCTGAGACAGACCCTATAGTCCTGTTGATATTTAACACAATGTCCCTTGAAGTGCATGGATTGTCTCCCAGAAGTGCTAAGTTTAACGTCTTTAGCTAGACGAAAACATAGTTAATTTTGATAGACGGGATCATAGAGAAAAAGAACTTCCTCCTGCGGAACATACTCGAGAAACAGTTTGAGACGTTGGCCATTCACTTTGAAAGTGGATCTGTCCTTAGGATTAAGGACTTCAACAGCACCATGGGAGTAAACTGTTTGGATAATATATGGGCCAGTCCATCGAGACTTAAGTTTTCTTGGAAAAAGGTGGAGTCTATTATCATACAACAAAACTTTTTTATTAGGAATGAAATTCCTCCTAAGTGCCTATCGTGAAAGAATTTGGTACGCTCTTTGTACCTTTTGGCACAATCATACGAGTTATTTCTAATCTCTTCTAACTCGTCTAGTTGTAACTTTCGCTTCTCACCGACTTTATCAAAATCAAAGTTGAGGCGTTTGATCGCCCAATATGCACGATGTTCTAGTTCTACAGGGAGATGGCAGGCCTTGCCAAAAACTAACCGGTAGGGAGACATCCCTATGGGTGTCTTGAATGCAGTCCTATAGGCCCAGAGTGAATCACTCAATCTCAAAGACCAATCTTTCCTTGAAGGATTGACTATTTTTTCTAAGATAGTCTTTATTTCCCTGTTAGAAATCTCCACTTGTCCACTTGTTTGTGGGTGGTAAGGTGTAGCAACCTTATGCGTTATGAGGTATTTCTTCATCAACGCAGCAAAGATCTTGTTGCAAAAATGCGAGCCACCATCACTTATGATAGCTCGCGGAGTACCAAATCTTGGAAAAAATTGCCTCCTTGATGAATTTTATCACAACCTTGTGATCGTTAGTTCTATATGCCACAGCTTCGACCCATTTAGACACATAGTCAACGGCAACTAGGATGTATTGGTAACCTTGGGAGATAGGAAAAGGTCCCATGAAGTCTATACCCCACACGTCAAAAATTTCGATGATCAGTATAGGATTTTGAGGCATTTCATTTCTCTTAGAGATTTTTCCTAATCTTTGACATATATCACAAGATTTTCTAAACTCGTGGGCATCACGAAAAATACTAGGCTAGAAAAAACCGCATTGTAAGATTTTCATGGCGGTCTTCTTACCACTGAAGTGCCCTCCGCAGGCATGATTATGGCAAAACTCTAGGATACTGACTTGCTCACAGGTTGGAATACAACGTCTAATGCTTTGATCAGGACAATACTTAAATAAGTATGGCTCATCCCAGAAATACCATTTTGTTTTTGACAGAAGACGGAGTTTCTCTTGACTAGTCATTTCGACTGGGAATTGACCTGTAACTAGGTAGTTGACAATGTCCGCATACCATGGAGCATTGGCTTGAGAAATTTGCATAAGTTGCTCATCGGGAAAGGATTCCTCGGATGGCTTGTTAACTATCCTAGACAAGTGATCAGCTACGACATTTTCTGCCCCTTTTTTGTCTCGGATCTCGAGATCAAACTCTTGTAGAAGTAGAATCCAACGGATTAACCTTGCTTTAGCATCTTTCTTTGATAGAAGGTACTTCAATGCTGCGTGGTCTGTGTAGATCATGACTTTAGATCCTATGAGGTAGGGGCAGAATTTTTCAATGGCATAGACCACTGCTAGCATTTCCTTCTCTGTTGTAGAGTAATTAAGCTGAGTATCGTTTAGGATTTTACTAGCATATTGGATAACATGAGGTTTTTTTTCAATTCGCTGACCCAAAACAGCACCTATTGCATAATCTGAAGCGTCGCACATAACTTCGAATGGAATGCTCCAGTTTGGAGGTTGAATAATGGGTGCCGAGGTTAACTCAGACTTGAGCTTGTTGAACGCAGAGAGACATGACTCTCAAAAGTCGAAAGTAACATCCTTTTCCAATAGCGCACATAAAGGTTTCGAAATTTTCCCGAAATCTTTAATGAATCTACGATAGAAACCTGCATGGCCTAGGAATGATCTAATTTCTTTGACCGTTCTAGGAGGTGTTAATTTTTCGATTAGACCTACATTTGCCTTATCTACCTCAATCCCCTTAGCAGAAATAATGTGCCCTAGCACAATCCCCGATGTTACCATGAAATGGCATTTTTCCCAATTGATGACTAGATTGACCTCTTTGCAACGTACAAGGACCAAAGTCAAGTGATGGAGACATTCCTCAAAACTTGATCCAAAAACTGAAAAATCGTCCATGAATACTTCGAGATATTTTTCTAGCATGTCGGAAAATATACTCATCATGCACCGTTGAAAAGTAGCGGGTGCATTGCACAATCCAAAAGGCATGCGACGATACGCGAAAGTTCCGAAAGGGTAGGTGAAAGTTGTTTTCTCTTGATCGATTGGAGTAACGGGTATCTGGTTGTACCCGAAATAACCATCTAAGAAGCAATAGTAAGAATGTCCTGCCAGATGCTCTAACATTTGATCAATGAAAGGTAAGGGAAAATGATCCTTAGGAGTCATCGAGTTGAGTTTCCTATAGTCAATACACACTCTCCATCCATTTTGGACTCGAGTGGGGATTAATTCATTGTCTTGGTTCACTATCACAGTGATACCAGACTTCTTAGGAACTACTTGTATAGGACTCACCCAACGACTGTCAAAGATAGGATAGATAATACCCGCATCTAGCAATTTCATCACTTCCATCCGAACTACGTCTTTCATGATAGGATTTAGCCGTCTCTGAGGTTCTAAGGAAGGCTTAGCGAAATCCTCTAAACGAATATGGTGCATTACCACAGATGGACTAATTCCCTTGATGTCAGCTATGCTCTAACCAATAGCTTCTTGATGTTCTTTTAATATTCCTAACAACTTTCCCTCTTGAACTTCATTAAGGTGAGAGGAAATGATCACGGGCAAGGTTTGATTCTTACCAAGAAATGTATATCTCAAGGTTTCTGGAAGCGACTTGAGTTCTAATTTTGGAGGCTCGATATAAGAAGGAACAAGATTGGATGTGCGCACAGGAAGACTTTCAGTTTTTGCGTGCCATCGCACAGAATCTAAGAGTGGAACAGATTCAAGCAAAGCATTGACTTCGCTTATAGACTCTTCGACGTCTGAAAGCGCCCTCGATCCGCGGGGTGCGCGGATCCACTTTTGACCCTTGAGGTTTGGGAGTCGCCACCTAGTTATTGTGGTCTAGGAACCAAACTGACTCTAAAATGGATAAAAACTACTCTACTACAGAAAATCTGAATCCGGGGATCATGTTAGGGGGTTGGAAGGTGTTAGGCATCAAACCCGCCCGGCCATTGCCGGTCTCTACTTATCCCAAATAAATCTACATCACTAATGACAAACCTAGATTAAAAAAATAATAAAAAAAGCTTACTTTCGATCTGCAAAAGTACTATTCCCTCAGATCTGGTGAAAACGACTCCTTGTACCGTATTCCTTACTTAGTTTTATCTCCGGATCTGATTTCTGATCTCCGAGGTAAGGTATCTCCTTCTTGGATCTGGGTGCTTCGAATTCGTTGTGGATTTTTTAGATGTTTTTGAGAGGTTTTTGGGTGTTTTTTAGGCTAAAAGCAGAGCAAGGGTGTTAGGTAAGGAGTTGAGGCTCAAAAATTAGGGTTTTGGAGAGGTTGTGGAGGCTTCTTCACCTACTTTTCCTAGGGTTTTTTCTTTTATACGAAAATAGGGTGTGGAGGCTCCTATTTATAAAGTTTTTAGAAGCATTAGGGTTTGATTAGGGTTTCTTTTAGGGTTTCAATTAGGGTTTTGACTTAGTCTTTAGGGTTTTAATTTAGGGTTTTGACTTTAGTCTTATGAGATTGACTTGATTAGTTTAGATTAGGGTTTTGATTTAGGGTTTTGACCTTAGTCTTATGAGATTGACTCGATTAGTTTAGATCAGGGTTTTAATTTAGTGTTTTGACTTTAGTCTTATGAGATTGACTTTAATACTTGACTCTAGTCTTACTTAATTGACTTTAATTTTGACTCTAGTCTTACTTAATTGACTTTAATTTTGACTTTAGTCTTCCTTGATTGACTTTAAATTTTTGGAGAACCCCCCTTTATTATATCTTTGATTCTTTGGACCCCCAAATGGAGGGGTCCTTAAAGAAATATCTTGCGAACCATCAACAATTTTTCTTGAAAGCCTGATTGATCAATTTTTTGGTTTAAATTTTATAATTAATTTTATTAATGTTTCACTTTACATTATTTAATGATTTATTTATTAATTTCAAAATTTTTAATTATTAAAATTGTGAAATTACCATTTTACCCTCGGAGAGGATTTTTTACGTTTTAAGTCGTTTTTCAATGTTCCAGGATGTTTTGGAATCAGTTTTTCGTAAGGAATTCAATGGGAATGTTGGTTTTTGTCATTTATGAAGTTTTTTGTATGAAATGATCGTGAACTTTATGAGGGGTATTTTCGTAATTTTGTCAAATTTTGTGAAAATTGGCGAAGTGGTTTACTTGGTTTCGATTTGTTGTTTTATGTGTTTGAGTGGGTTTTCTTAAGCGTAATGTAGGCTCTAGGGTTGTTTTGATGTTAGCGGTATTTTGATAATTTTAGTGATTTTTATCGTGAAGCTTTTTTTTTGTTTGCAAGATGATGATTTCTATGTTTCTGGGGTCGTATTTTCCTAGCGTAGCGTGGTTTCTAAGTTTTGTCAGTTCGAGATACCTCATCCGGATTTCTGAAACATATTTGGTAACAAAATAAAGCATTGGAATAGACATCTATCATTAGGAACCTTTGCGATCGGGTCGACGACTTGATTAATCAGGCGGATGCAAAAAAGGGGTGTCTACAACGTCCAAGTCAAGGCCAAAGTGAGCCAAACATTTTGTTAGGGGATCAGAGTACCCTACCTCTTGATACGTTTGATTGACTAGCGTATCTATCATGTTCACTTCCTCCATACCATCATCTACATCAATTCCTTGGAAATTGTGGAAGACGTTCAGTTTCACTTTCATATCCCCAAATGCAAAAGTCATAATTCCATTTCTACAACGAATGACTGCGCCAGACGTGGCTAAGAATGGACGTCCTAAGATGATAGGAATATGACTGTTCGAATTGATGACTGGCTCCGTGTCTAAGACAACAAAGTCAACAGGGAAATAAAAATATTTGACTTTAACTATCACGTCCTCAACTATACCCTTTGGAATTTTTATGGACCTATCGGCTAGACTCAACGTGATATCGGTGAGTTTCAAAACCCCCAAACCTAATTGTGTATATACCGAATATGGTAAAAGGTTCACACTAGCCCCTAAGTCTAAGAGACATTTTTCGACCACTTGATTTCCAATATGAATGGAAATTGTCGAACATCCAGGATCCTTAAATTTTGGTGCAATCGTTTGTTGGATGAGCGACGAAGCTTGAGCTGCCATGATAGCTTCCCGAGGAAATGGTGTTTTCCTTTTAGCTGTGGTCAAATCCTTTAGGAATTTCGCATAAGAAGGTATCTGCTTAATGGCATCTAGGAATGGGATATTGATATGCACATTTTGGAAGACTTCTCAGACACCTTCAAATTGCTTACCTTTTTTAGAATCTCTAAGGCGATGGGGAAATGGAGCTTTTGGAATTGGCAAAATTATAGGAGGATTTTTCAAATCTTTCTCTTTCTCTATTTGAGACTCTATGACTTCTTTCTGAATTTTATCCTTCCCTAGGACTTTTTCTCCCATGTCAATAGGTTGGACCTTGTTGTCCACCTTTTTTTTCCGAACGCAAAGTGTGGATAGCTTGGACTGAGTCTTGTGGAGCTCCAGAATGGCTTCCTACTTCATATTGACCTTTCGATCCGTTTCGAATCAAAGGTTGACCTCTAGGGTTAGGGATAGTCTGACTAGGAAATTGACCTTTCTCTTTCCCACTCAAGGAGAGAGCTAACTGCCCAACTGAACTTCCATCTTAGCTATGGATTGCGCAGTGACCTGGTTAATCTGAGTTTGATTTTGATGGGTTTGCTGTTGAGTTTGGATGAACTGCTGTTGCTGTCTCATCAACTCGGCAATCATAGATTCTAAGGACGACTGTTGTTGGGCAGGCTGCTGGTAATTGGTCATGGGTTCTGGTATGATGGCTCTGCAATCTGTAGATTGTTGGGGTTGATAAGGGACTTGAGGAACAATAGCTTGGTTTGTGGAAGAACCAGATTGCCTAGGAAAACTCCTATTATAACTTGACGGACCACTAGATTGAATAGGTTCGTTCTGTCTGTATGAGAAATTAGGATGGAACCTATTATCTGGGTGATACGTTTGGCTAAAAGAGTTTGGAGTTGACTTCCTAAAAGCACTATAGCCATTAATCGCATTTGTTTGTTCAGCTTTGATTTGAGGCAAGGTGGGACAACACTCGACCAAATGATCGTTGCCGTCGCATATGACGCACAAAGAACTCGGTTCGACAGTCACTAGCGAAATTGCACGAGGGTCTAGGTGAGGTTTGGATGCTGAGATGGTAAAGGCATCTAACTTCTTCGTGAGATTGTTCATCCCACTCACTAGACTAGACACAAACATTTTTGAGATCAGGGTCTGCCTTCATCTCATACATGCCTGTCTTTCTAACCGGATCATCTCTATCAAATTCTTCTTGGTTAGTACTCCAATTTTGAGCACTCTCGGCTAACTCTACGAGGAAATCATACGCTTGATTGGGAGTCTGGTTCATGAACTGACCCTTATGCATTGACTCGACTAAGGTACGTTGATTCATTGTTAATCCTCTATAAAAACTTTGCACCAACTGTGCTTTATCAATGCCATGGTGTGGGCACTTGACCAATAAATCATTGAATCTTTCCCAAGTTTGGGAAAATTCATCATCAGGACGGGCTCTAAAATTTCTAATAGAGTCCTTCATTTTCTCAATTTTGGCTACGGGGTAGAATTTGGCCATAAATTTCTTGGATAGAACATCCCAGGTAGATATGGAATTGAGTGTTAGGGAGTTCAACCATGCAGCTGCGTGGTCTTCCAAGGATAACGGGAACATAATAAGCTTGATACTCTCCTCATCTAGATTCTGATTTCTAAAAGTTTGACATATAGTCAATAATCGATTAAGATGGGTGTAAGGTTGTTCACGCTCTAAACCGTGGAACTTATGGAACATATTAATGGTGGCAGCCCTAATTTCAAACTGAGGTGCATTGTTCAATGGTAAAACAATACATGTAGGAGGAGATGCGGAAGCTGGAGCGAAGAGCTCATTGAGAGTTCGCTCTCGATCACCCATCATAACTACTGATGGTGTCTTGCGTATCCTACTGATGGTACGTTTGATCTAAGGATCAAATGGTTCTAACACGTTGTTTTGTGAACGTCTACCAAGCATGCAAATCACACAGTCGATCAAACAATCACAAAAAGGAAAGACTGGACCTAAATAGGTTGCCTAAAGCTAGACAGCTCCTAACTGGGTAGAAATAGCGCAACTAGCTTTCCAACTCGATTCTATGAAGTCAAGTTTGAATCATTCGGATCTCCAGATCGGAGGAGGCGCACAATGCATAAGCAAGGGCACTCTTAAATACCTCATTTCTTGAATAGACTGAGTCTATCCCCCTCAAAGGGCAAGATCTTACAAGACAGAAAAATAATCAAGAAACGCAATTGGCACAACTTGAAACGAAATTTCTCCTATTGAGCTCGTGGGCCCTATAGTCAAGTCTAATTGATTTGAATTAATTTGATTGGATGACTAGTGAGTTGATTATCCTAATTAGAGCAAGGAATTGATAATGACTTCCAATCCTTATCTTCTCATGCCATCCCTAGGAGAGGGGTGCTCTTTACTACTTAATTAACTATTCCAAGTGTGTGCAAATTGGAAAAATAACATACAAAGGCAAGGAGTAACCCACTAGCAAAGAGAGGCGTGGGTGTTTCGAGATTACCTCCCGTGCTAAACGGGGTGAAGACAATTTGAGTCGACTTAGGCCACCAACTCCAATTTTGGTGTACGAACCTAAGGAGCCGTGACGGTATTGTCCACACGTCGTCCTTCCTTAGTCTATTACAATCCAAGCCTTCTTGGATAATTAAAAAAAATTACAAATAATCTTATACAAGTGTTTCTAATTCAGAAAAATAAACCTAATTAAAGATTCAAGGAAATTGAAAGAAAAGAAAAAAAAAATGTTCACCTACAAGAAGTAAAATAGAAATGTTAGCAGAAATGATAGTAAATGGACTCAAAAATAGAATCTGACTTACCACAATCTTGCTGACTTTGTCACATTTTATAAAAAAATTCGTTCTATCCCAAATCGATATATTATAATAGATAATCGGAGATCGGAGCAGAAAGTTACAATCAGTTTAAGTTCTGCTGTCAAGGTGAAAAAATAAACGGGAATGACTTTTTTTTTTTCAATGTTTTTCTTCTTTCTTTCTCTTAAAATCTCAAGAACACTTGAACTTATAGAAAGAAACCAAAAGAAAAAATAAAATAAAATAAAAATGAAAGAAATTAATTTTAAATCAAAACTTACCACTAATACCTTTACCTTTCCCCGGCAGCGGTGCAAAATTCTGATGAGACTATCGTTGTTCTTCTCACCGGAGTTAATAATAATCTTAGTTTTACCTTACTTGTGAGGCAAGTAGAGGATCGAACCCAAGAGAAAGGAGAATAGAGCTAAGCTAAGAAGATAAAATCCAAATTAACTAAAAGGAATTAAAACTGTTTTTCTTTGTATTTTTGAACTTATAAGAAGATGTAAAATTGCTAGAAAATAAACTAAAGTAAATGAGATTAAAAGCAAGTAAACTTATGAATTAAAACACCATTGGAGGTGGATCTACCTAAAACATGTTAATGAGCAAATCTAGTCTCTAGCCTTTTTATAACTCAATCATAAGGGCTTGGTGTTAGCTCCTTAGATCGGAAAGTTTTGCAAATAAAATGAAATAAGGGAACAAAAACAAAGTAGAATTCTTTGAAAACTTCTTACTACAAATTATCTAATTTAAGCATACTTTATCTTGATCTAATCTAAGCATAAAGTATTTATATTAAGAATAAAATGTGCAAGAAACTTAAAGAGAATTCATAAGCATTTTAAATAAAAGAAAGGCATAAAATTAGAAATAACACAAGAACTTTCTCTAGGCTTTTCCACTCTCCAATGGAGGGGAACTTAGCCTAATGTCATTGCAAGAGAGGAAGATAAGAGATGAAAGAACTTTTCTTCATTTCATGGAGAAAATTACAACTTCTTCTTCTTCTACTTCTTACAAGACTATTTAACCAAAAGAAAATAACTAAAAATGAAAATACAAAAAATAAGAGAATAGGCTAAGAGCCTTAGATTAAAGGAGTCTTGGATAAGAGAACCAAGATGGGACCCTTTCTCTAGAAATGAAGGCTCTATTTATAGATAAAATGTGTGTAGAAGAGTCTAAAAGTAGCCTCCACTTTTCTTTGCACAAAAAGACAAAAGAGGAGAATATGAGTTAAGGATTAGGGCATTCCAAAGTGGGCCCAAATGCTTTTGTCTTGAGATTTTGATTCCAATTTGTTGATTTTCTGCATAAGAAACACACGTAATTAGATTTATCTAGTAAATGAATTTATTTATATATAATTAAACCTAATTAACATGCAACGTGGTGATTTGAGGCTTATCATGATTATTATCTTAATATGGATAAATAGGTACAAAAATCAAGATAAATATCCGAAAAATGTGTGTATAATTGAGTGTTTGGAAACACTCATCACCTGCATCTCTGACTCTTTCTCCTAGATGGTTTCTTCAATGTTATTGTGTCTCCACAATACCTTGACTAGAAGGATAGACTTAGATCTGAGTTGTTTTACTCTCCTGTCAGGTATCTGTATTGCACCTTCCTCGTAGGACACATTTTACAGGCGATAGAAGTAATCTGTAAGCCACTAGTCCTATCCGTTCAACTACTTCAAATGGTCTCACAAAAAGTGGTTTCAATTTACCCTTCACACCAAACCTGGAGATTCCTCTTCTGGACGATACTTTCAAGAATACTCTATCTCCAACTTGGAATTCTAAAGGTCTGAATCGCTTGTCTGAATAGCTTTTCTATCTACTTGAGCAGTTTTTAATCTATCTTGTATAATGTGTACTATCTTGGTAGTTTCCTCAATAATCTCGGGTCCCAACACTATAGCATCTCCTGTCTCTGTCCAACATATTGGTGATTGATACGGCTTACCATATAAAGCTTCAAATGGTATCATGCCAATATTAGCTTGAAAACTATTGTTGTAGGAGAACTCCACCAACAGTAAGTGACGCTTTCAGCCTTCTCCAAAGTCCAATACACATGCCCGTAGCATGTCTTCTAAAATCTGTATTACCCACTCAACTGTCCGTCTGATAATGGATGAAAAGTCGAGGTGAAGTTCAACTGAGTACCCATGGCTTTGTGTAGACTCTCCCAAAATCGAGAAGTAAATCTAGGATCCCTATCTGACATGATAGAAACTGGCACTCCATGTAGTCGAACTATCTCAGCTATGCATATCTAACTTAGTCTATCGAGGCCAAATGAAACTTCAATTGGAATGAAGTGTGCCGATTTCGTCAATCTATTAACAATCACCCATATGGCGTTTGACCCATCACTGGCTCTCGGTAACCCTACTACAAAGTCCATGGTCACATGATCCCATTTCCATTTCGTTATGGGTAATGGTTGGAGTAAGCCTGCTAGGTTTTGGTGTTCAGCCTTGACCTACTGACATGTCAGGCATCTACTTACATATACTACGAATACTTTCTTCATACCCGTAAATCAGAAATTTCTTCGCAGATTTCTATACATCTTCGTAGCTCCTGGGTGAATAGAATATCGAGAGCGGTGTACCACACCCAATATATCAGATCTCAATTGTGAGTCTTGAGGTATCCACATCCTGCCTCTGAATTTACGAAACTCGTTTGATCCTTTCGATCAGTCTAGGTCAATCAAGTCCTTAGCTCTCAGCTTATATTCTCCCACATCTTCATCTACTTTTTGGACTTCCCTAACTCTTGTTATGAGCTCATTTTCGATCCACAATGTACCCAGATGTATGTGCAGTCTATACCTTTCTCGGAGTCTCAAACACAGTTTCTGTGGCTTGTTCAAGCAACTGCCATTCTTTTATCATCATATGAACTATAGTGTTTTGGCTTAACACGTCGGCAACTACATTAGCCTTTCCTGGGTGATACTCAAGGGTAAAGTCGTAATCCTTGAGGTATTCCATCCAACGTCGTTGTCTCATATTTAATTCTCATTGTGAAAATATGTACTTGAGACTCTTATGATCGGAGAATACTTCAAATTTCTCTCCATATAAACAATGTCTCCAAATGCATAGTGCGAACACTATTGCAGTTAACTCAAAATCATTAACAGGGTAGTTCTTTTCATGATTCTTTAGTTTTCTAGACGCGTACGCCATTACCTTCCCAAATTGCATCAATACAGTTCCCAAACCAATCCCGGATGCATCAGTAAAGATCGTCAAGCCCTCACCTGGAATCAAAGATACTAGAATTGGAGCAATCTTCAATCTTATCTTCAATTCTTAAAATGTAGCTTTGTAATTGTCATCACATTCAAACCGGACATTTTTCTGAGTTAGTTTCGTCAACGGTTCTACAAGAGTGGAGAATCCCTTAATAAATCTTCTATAATATCCTGCCGTCCTGAGAAAACTTCTAATATCTATCAATGTCTTTGGTTATTTTCACGATAGTATGGCTTCAACTTTGGAAAGGTCTACTGCTATCCCTTCACTAGACACTACGTGACCTACAAATTTACCTTTTGAAGTCAGAATTCACACTTGCTAAGCTTGGCATGTAGCTTATGCTTCCGCAACAACTGTAGTGTGATTCTGAGGTGGCTCTTATAGTCCTCCCTTGACTTGGAATAGATCAGGATGTCATCTATGAATAAAATGAAAAATCGATCGAGATGTTTCCAAAATACCCGGTGCATGAGATCCATAAATGTTGCTGGTGCATTCGTTAGACCGAAAGGCATCACTAGATACTCGAAGTATCCTAGCCTGGTCCGAAATGCAGTCTTCGGAATGTTCGCCTCCCAGATCTCAATTGGTCTTACCCGGATCGCAAATCGATCTTAGAGAAGTACTGGGCACCCTACAGTTGATCAAATAGATCATCGATGCGCGGAAGAGGCTATTTATTCTTAATTGTCATTTAATTTACCTTTCGGTAGGCGATGCATAATCGAAGCGACCCATCTTTCTTCTTGACAAACAAAACTGGTGCTCCCTAGGGTGAGGAACTCGATCAAATAAATCCCAAGCTCATAAGCTCATCAATCTACGCTTTCAACTCTCAAGTTTCTACCAGGGCCATTCGATATGGCGAAATAGAAATAGGCCTTGTGCCTAGCATCAAGTCAATTGAGAATTTTATCTCTCGATATGGCGACAAATTGGTAATTCTTCTGGAAAGACATCTCCAAACTCCTTGACTACCTCTACTATATCAGTCGACATTTTTATTTTCGATGCTCTCAAAGTTTCCAATTGGCTCTACAAAAGACCGTCTCTTCTAACCTAGATCCTTAAACCTTGACTTTCGGATATCCCGACCTTCTAAAGACTACTGATCTGGCAAAATAATCACCTTGGGAATGGTTCTGTAATAGTCAATTCATCCCTAAGGTGACATCAAAGTCATAACAATCTAATGTCATGAAGTCAGTAGTCATTTCCTGGTCCTCTATCCTAATTACACAGTTTTGACAAAGTTTCTGGACTATCTGTCGATCTCCCAATGGGGTGATAGTTTCATCACCGGCCCTTGTCAAAAATCTCTAAATCTAGCAACTATGCAATCTCAGTAGAAATATAGGATCTAGAGGAACTGGTATCGAATAAGACTCGAATCTTTATATTAGAAATTAATATTGTACCTTCCAATACCTCGTCCGAAACGGGTATCTCCTCCTAGGTCAGATGATAAACCCTACCCTAAGGTCTAGGAATTACCCTTGCCAGTGGATGTGATAGAGGGTAGTCTCTTCTAATATATCCCGTCTGGCTACATGAGAAGCATGTCAATGGTCTCATCTGAATAGGTCTCTGCGGGGCGAATGGTCTATAAGCTGGAGTCGGTGATTTCAGAATCTGCCTGGTTGGTCCCCTTAGCCCTACTGGCCTCACTAGAGTCCCAATTGATCCATAACTCGATGAAGTAGGAGCTCGGTACTGTGGATATCCTGGTCTAGAGGCACTAGATCTCGAATACATCGACCTCTTGGCCAGATCAGATCTAGGTGGAAAAGAAGCCTGGGGTCGATTGGTCTGCCCTTTCGAAGCCTGCAACTCCATCTTTTCTTGCTCAACCCTCTGAGCTCAACTTACTGTGTCTCTGCAGCTGGTGGTTTCAATTACTGACATTCTAGCCCTTAGGTAGGGTCGTAGTCCTCTGAAAAATCTACAGGCTTTCTATAGATCGATCATAATAAGCTCGGGTGCATATTGTGACAATCTGGTGAATCTCAACTCGTAATCTGTAATGGATAGATTGCCTTACACCAACCCCAAAAATTCTTAATATTTGATCTCTCAAGCTATCTCAGATATGAATCTATCTAAGAACATCCTCTCAAAATCAGCCCACTCGAAAGGTCCATCGCCCAAAACATTCCTCTCAGACAGCCACCAATGGTTAGCATCTCCGTCAAATTGAAATGTATTCACCGCTACCCACTGGTCTCTTGGGCACTGCATGACACTCAAAATTTCTCGGGTTTTCAAAACCCACTCCTCGACCTCAGTTGGGTCGAAAGAACCTCCAAATCTTCGTGGATGTAGTCGTTAGAAGTTCTGTAGTCACATCCCCAGATCTATTTATGCTTGGGATAGGGGAGTCCTCGTGGCCCTCGATGGTACAACCTGTGGCTGTGGTCTCTGTGGTGGATCCTGGGGTGGAATATGATCGGTCCCCTGTGAAGAAGCCTGACGCTCCCTCAACTTTGCCACCTCATCGGCTAGTTTAGCTTGCGACTCAAGCATGTCCTCTCTAAACTTGTTCTACGACTCAACTATCTGCCCCATAAACGACATTATCTGCGCTATTGGATCGATGGTTTGATTTGGCGCCTGTTCCACCTCTATGGCGTTCCGGCCTCTCCTTCAGCCTCTGCCTCTCATTTCTATTTATCAGTAACAAGGCATTTATCAGCATATGCCTAATGTCGTTACTATGGAAGCATCAATTACTACTTTAACAAGGGATTTAGTAATGAACATCGTTTTCATTACTAATAGAACGAACCTAGAATCCTATCTTAGTCATACTAGGCTCTATGGACTCTAGACACGGAAGAGCTCGTAATCCCAATACGGAACTACTAATGAATTCGAATATCAAATTCTTAATATCACTCTATTGTCTGTGATATTAGCCCACTTTTCAAAACATAGTAGATCTGTATCCCTTACGAATCTAATGTTATGCTCTGATACCATCTGTGGCGCCCTGCCAAACGCTAACACAAAGCCCCATGTCAAATCTCGAGGTACTAAGTGGCGCCTCAAAATTTTGGCATGGCCTCCTCTGTTTATGTTAGCATGCCAAGGCGTTCAACCTGTTTTATCTAATAAACAAAATCGACAATATCCTATATATACATACAATAACAGAAATAATAACGGAAGATCTATATACATCTAGCCATGTAATATAGATCAGAGTGAGAAATGATAAACAATATATAGGATTACTCTGAAAATCCTCACTCTAACAAACATCTTAACGATCAATACAAAATCTATAATACTCCTAGTCCAATTGACACCACTAGGGGGTATAATCCCAGTACTCACCAGGTAATGGGCTCTGGTCATCTATTTGACCCACCAGATGGTCCTCACTCGCTGGTTCTACATTCGTCTCGTCAACTGTAGGCTCTGAAACTAAAAAAAATAGGAAGGAAGGGTGAGTAACAATGGTTACCTACTAGGAAAAGAAACAATTTCTGCCAATAGTCTTCTCCTAACACGAACGAATAAATATACTAAATCATTTTAATATATGCTGCAAAGTTTTACATAAGAAACTACGATTTACTGGTATATATAGTCAGGGATGAGCGACTAAATATTTTAAAACTGGCATTGCATCAATCAATAGTATTCACTATAGCATTTTCTTTTTATACAAATCTAATTGACCAAATAGAAACATTAAACATGCATTTCATTTTATATATAAAAATAAGGCAACGGATACATAATATACAATGGTGGAGTCATGGAATTAGAGAGTTGGGCTTCACGACTAGATCGCTTCCAGTCGGGACATGATATTATAATTCATTACTGGCTTTTAGTTCATAATTTCATAGTCAGTCACTGCACTTACCACGCTTGTTTGACCATTTATCCGACTCAGGCTGACCGTTTGACGTGAACGTAAGCAATGGGTTTCTTTTCAATGTGTCAGAACGTTCGACTACTATACATTGTAAGTGATCACTAACTAATCATTTTCGTCTATGCCTATCATGCGTTCATGTGATTTACAAATATACAATCCCTTCGTATACGATCATCTTTACATTGCAAGTTCATTGGTAAAGATAGAGAAGAATAAACCCGGATTCCAATTATGACTCCACTCTCATACACGTCTCATACCACGTATGAGTTTGGTTGTCCCTACTGTATATTCTAGGATAGTATATTACTCCGGATGATATGACAGACTATCCCTTCAGGTATTCGTTAACTCTTTAACAATTCACAAAATAACTACATATATATATTTTTGCTTTTCTTTGAAAATAATTAAGAAATTTTCTTTAAAAATAAATAAGAAATTAACATCATAGAGTTGAGAATGGATATCCAGTTTCCTACCATGCAATTGCAAGGGGCCTAAAATAAATAACAGAATAGAAAAGTAACCAGTACCTCGCACTAATAGAAAGTAAATAAACATGCAACCAATATCATTATCCCTAGATATCCGTTCATCAACCACAGAAAGCATCACAATGTAAAATGCAAACATCACCCCTTAGGTGTGACTCTGACATTTTATCATTTTATACCATTTTTTCCTTTTTTCAATTTTTATAGTTTTCAATCTTTTTAATAAAATTAATATGAATTCATTGAATATTAAATTTTTTTTTTGACTATGAAATTTATTTTTATCAATAACATTCAAAAATTGCAAAACTTATATCAAAGCGGGGTCCGAACGATATATTCCTAACTAACGAAAGTAACCTAATGAAATATCCTACCCATATATAATTTATTATAAAGTACAATTAAATACATCAAATATGCAAGTTCTGGTGTGAATTTGAAATAACGACAAGAATTCTATATTTTGGAAATATATAACAAATTTCTAAAAAATCCTAAATGCAATTTTCACAATCTATGATTACTAATAGAAATTGAGAGTTCTTTACTATCTCTGTGCGATAGGATTGAAGCGTGTTCGTGAAAATCGAGGCGGATCGAACTTTGAGTTAGCTAATTTTTGAATTTGACATGGTGATTTTGAAGAACTCGATGTCGTCGTCCTTTTTCCCTTTTACAATGGAGGACGGTTTGGCCTCAAAACAGATGAAATCTATGGTTGAAATTTCGAAACTCCCATATTATCTACAACTGATTTTTTGACGATACGGGGTGAAAAAGGTGAGAAAATGAAAGGAAATCAGGTGGGTTTTGTAGAGGTTGACACTACAGACGATTTTCCCTTCTACGTCGGAGGTCAAAAACAGACCGTTCGCGGTGAATCTAAGGTTGAACTTAGGAAAAAACAAAAAAAAAAATTTTAAAATCGTTAGCTGGTTTTTAACGAAATTGAATGATGATGAATAGTATTTTGGATTAAAAAAATTATTTATATAAGTGTAGGATGAAATCGATATTTTACTTATTATTTCGTTCGACGATAACTTGACCATTCGGACTCCAAAAGTGATGAATGAATACTCTATTTTATCTAATTTTTTACTCTAGATCTAATGGTGTGAGGAAATTCTACAAATTATTTCTTTAAAACAAATTTACTTTTTTGGCCCCATGGGACCCTAAAATTGACGTCATTTTCGTTTTTGACGATAATTTGACTTTTTAGACTCCAAAAATGACAAGTAAATAATCCATTTTCTATAATTTTTTGTTATAAATCCCATGGTTTGATCAAATTTTAAAAATTCTTACTCTGGTAAAAAGTCATTATTTTGACCTGATCCGACAAAAAAATCGAGGATTTTGCAACTTTTTTGTTTGGACTCGCACTCAAGCGTGTTTACAGGCTAAATTATGTTTTTCAACCATTTTGAATCTAACAGTGAGGTCCAATTTCATTAAAAATAATAAAAAACATCATAAAATTTTATCCTAATTTTCATTTTTAGAATTTTCTCAAATTTTTACTATTATATTTTTTCTCGAGATATGAATAAAAAACTTGGGATTTTACATAAGTACTGCACAAAAAAAATCGAGGAAAATAATAGGCAGTATTAGGTAATAGCTCCAAAAGTTCAAAAGAACAAAAAAAACCTGCTAGGTTGAAAATCCAAAAATGTTATTTAGGAAAAATTAAGACAAGCTCACGAGGGTGAAAATCTGAAAGGATGGCCTTGGCACCAATCAGAGCAAAGAAAAAAACAAAAAAAAAGTGGTAAGCTCACTAGATCAATAATCTAAAAAAGCGATTTAGGCAAAAATCAGAACATGCTCACTAGATCGAAAATCTGAAAGGCGATCTAGGCAAAATTCAGAGTAACCGAAAGGAAATCTTAGTCAATTTGAAAATCTAAAAATGGATCAAGCCAAAACATTGAAAGTCCAAATGGCCAAGCTGTATCAATTTTGGGGGAAACAATTAATCATTGTACAATCAATATCCAGTTTGAACCAAATATAGACTCAATGGATACAAGTATCTCGTATATGATTTATCTAAAGAGCTTCACTTCCCTAAGTGAACTGATAGGGAGAAAGAACATATTTTGTGATGAATTTCAAAAGAAAATATTGTATTCAAACTTTCTTTGAGTTTGACTCAAAATCTTCAATATAAAAAGTCAAAATTAAAAGTTAAACCTTTATTGTGCTTGCGATAACCAAAGATTTCAAATTTTCATACAATGGCACTTTCCTTTTCTAAACTGTGTGGTTTTCCCTCTTACACTAGGGGTATTCTTTTTTGAAACTATGTTCAATTATCCCCATTACAATGTTACCTATCAAATTAGGGGCATTTTGTTCTAAAGCCTAATCAATTTCAACCTTAAAGGATAAGGTTAACATTGAATTAAAGGTCACACTCTTGATTAGTAATTTTTGAAAACCCGTAAGGTTTAAAGAAAGTAAAAATGTGGACTTGACATTCATAAAATCCAACTCTTTGTTTTTTTTTTTTTTGAATTTCCAATGCAGTGTTAATCTCTTGTTTATTTTCCAAAAAAAATTAGTTTATTACTATTTCACCCAAACAGGTAGAGTAGGACTCCCCTAGAAAAATTAATTCATTATTCTTTGACCTCAGGCAAGTAAAGTAGGACTCCTCCCAAAAAAATTAGTTCATTATTCTTTCACCCTGGGATGGTTAAAGTAAGACTCCCCAAAAAAATTAGTTTTTTATTACACTTTCACCCTAAGCAGGTAGAGTAGGACTTCAAAAAAAATAAGTTCATTACTCTTTCACCTTGGGAAGGTTGAGTAGAACCCAAACAAAAATAGTTCATTACTTTTTCACCCAAGGCAGATAGAGTAGAACCCCAAAAAATAGTTCATTACTCTTTCACCATGGGTAGGTAGAGCAGAACCCCTCAAAAAAATTAGTTCATTACTCTTTTACCCCGGGCAGGTAGAGTAAGACTCCTACAAAATTAGTTCACTACTCTTTTACCCCAGGCAGGTATAATAGGACTCCCAAATAAAATAGTTCATTACTCTTTCACTCTGGGCAGGTATAGTAAGACTCCCCAAAAAAAATTAGTTCATTATTCTTTCACCCCGAGTAGGTAAAGTAGAACTCCCATCAAATTAGTTCATTATTCTTTCACGCTAAGTAGGTAGAATAGGACTCCCAAATAAAATTAGTTCATATTCTTTCATCCTAGGCAAGTAGAGTAGGACTCCCAAAAAAATTAGTTCATTACTTTTTCACCTCAGACAGGTAGGGTAGGACTCCTCCCCCCCAAAAAAAGTTCATTACTCTTTCACCCAAGGCAGGTAGAATAGAACATTCAACTTTTATTTTAATTTTATTTAAATTATGCTCAATTTAATTTCTCTTAAGTTTCCCCGAGGTTTTACTTACATTTTACTAAGTCATTTTACTCAGTTTTTCTTACATTTTACTAAGTCATTTATTAAGTATGTTATCCTCCCAACATGAATGTGTAGAATGGAGGCACATCTTTACAAAATCATCATTACACTATTGCACACACGTGCACTCTCATTGTGTTTGCATTTGTTAAAGAGAATTTTTTTAAATTCAAGGATTTGACATTTTTAATCTAGGAAGAGGTTACCTTTAAGGATGGACGCCTCAACAAATTTTTGAATCGGGCTGTAAAATGAGTTGTCATTGGCTTTGGCATTCGGATGTCGTACTATCTACTACAATAGATTGGCCATCTAGTTTGCTTCCACCATCTGCCAAAGGACATCTGTAGACATCCCATTTTTGTATTTGCCTAATTCGACAATTTGTCACTCGGTTGCGATAAATTTTCAATAATGAGCGTAAAGACCTCGAAGGCTTGAGTGTACTATCACCAATCTTTCAATTTCTAGTCCTTCCATTTCCCTTACTCGTTACAGCTCAACATAAAAATTTACATACTTAGGATCGCTATACCTTACACCTAATTTAGCAAGCACGTACGTTTAGGCTCGTTACACTAGAAAAACATGACCTCGAGATTTAGAAATAATCACATTAGGACTGGAAGAAACCTTACGCAAAATTTTTTAAAAATCTACAAAAATTAACAAAATGATTAAAATATCCCTCATAAAGTTTGGACCTCTGAAAAATCTCGAAAGTACCTCCATTGCTCTCAACATATGATTTTGAGTCTAATGAAACCCAAATCGACGAAAATAGAGAAATTTACGAGAAATCACAAAAATGATAGAAATGCTCCTCAATGTCCGACTTTGACCTAGAGACCTTGATTCTTAGGAAAACATGATAAAAAAATTAAAAAAAATTGAAATCCAAAATCAAATTAAAAATCCTATCTAAAACCTCATCTCCCTTAAATACTTGAAAATCTACAATTGTGAAAGACTATCAACCTTGCCAAAGGAGGGACTGCCCACCACGCTTTAAACTCTCCGAATTTACGATTGTCCATTGCTAGTAGAACAGTGCCAGAAGGAAAGTGACGAGTATTGGCCCAAGATATCACACATCCCCAAATTAAGCATGGTATGCTTTGTTCTTTTTACACTAAAATACCCTAAATACCCCTTAATTAATCACAATTTGAAGTTTGACCGTTTTTTAACTTATAAAATATATAATAAAAAAAAATACAACTTATTTATCAAAATTACCTTTGTTTTTTTTTTTAATTACTGATTTTGCATATAGTTTGAAACGTTTGTTGTCCCTAGTAAATAAGATAATTTCATACCATTATTTGGTAACGTGCACACTCACCTCCAACACTTTATGGAATCATCTTTTCCATTTCAGAATGAAAATGCATTGATTTTCTTAGGAAAAATTAAAATAAAATGTTTTATTTATTTTAAAATATTATGAAAATTTTTCCAATAATATTGAGTTTTAAATTAAATTATAACATTATCCATTCTTTAACATTTCAATTTTCAAAACACAGAACTGACATGCAGTGTTTAGTTGTAACCTTAGTTTTATAATTCGTTGAATTGATTTGAAAATTGGCCGAGTCAACTCAACCAATTACATGGATTTTAAAGTGACTCGGACTCACTAAGTCATCTATTTGACTCAATTTGCATGGGAGTTTATGCTCCTAAAAATATGAAATTAATGAAATTATATTTTTCTTTTCCCAAAATCATATTTGGAAAAGGAAATTTAAAATTTTATAAATTTAAAATGAATAAGAAAAACTGTTCAAATCCGCCCATTGGTGGTTGGACAATTGGTTATTTGAATCGGAACAACTTCATTAAGTCCGCCCATTTGTTCAAATCAGTACATAAAACACTAATAACTAATGTTTCAGACGAGTTGAGTTTCTGAATGAGATCTGGGTCAACTCTAACATGACTTGCCTCTCTCAACCCATAACGTGAACTTGACTTTTTCCACTCACAGCCCAAACCAAACTTGATTTGACCCATCACTCTTCCCCATGGGTTAATCATACATGTCGAAAAACTTATGATTCAAACCTGACCTGTTTATTATCAAAATGACAATTTTGATCCGATGAATCAATCTTAGCGATTACCTATCATTAATAAAGAACTAATGTGGCTACACTATGTGAAAAATGCGATAGACTAAAACCATCAAGTTCCCACATATTCAAAAGTTTGTTAGTTGATCGAATTTGTTCCATTTTGAAGTAACAATTGTTATGATTTTCGTAATTGTTACTTATGAATACTACAGGTTGTCATCTAAAGGGACTCTTCAAGAAGTACAAGTTGACGGATCTACAAAATACGGTAGCAAAACAGATATGGAAGATATGTGTTGGAAACAGAAATCAAGAATTCAATGGCTCAAAGAACGAGACGAAAATATAAAATCTTCTATCATATGGCTAATGCTCATAGAAGATCCAAGATAAAAATTGAAGGTATTTGGGTAGAGAGGGGGGAGGAAGTAAGGAAATGGGTGGTTAATTTTTATGTCAGTTTGTATTATAAACCTCACCCAGTGAGGTCGAAGCTTGATGGTTTACATTTTGATAGTATCTCGGAAACGCAAAGGATTTGGTTAGAGAGACCATATGAGGAGGAGGAAGACTTGACATCAATTTTCAATCTATGTTCGAATAAGGCCCGCGGCCTAGATGTGTTTATCTTAGGTTTCTTTAAAATTTGTTGGAACTCGAATTTTGGACATATTCTGAATTGCTAACAAGGATTCACATATCTTGTTGTGATTTGAATTTATTATTTGTTTTTCTAGGTCAATGGGTTCACTATTTGCCCAAGTTGTTCAAGACAATCGTTTAACCCGCAATATGACGTAGTGGAATTAAGGAATTCTAGCTAATAAAATTGGAATTCAAATATCAAGTAAAAGATTATGGATCTCTTGTAATTGACTGACATGTCTATGGCATATATTATGAAATTAGGGCACATAGCCTTGTTCTCAAAGGCAAAACTTCGGAAATCATTGGTAATGTGGATCCCATGATTCCCAACTTGTATCTTCAATCAGTGATGGATCAATTATGGCACTTGACCATTCGTTAGTTAATGATGGTTTGGGGCTGGGTTCGAAAAATGTTATCTTTCATAAAGAATTGGAATTTGGAAGCCTCACCATACCAAATGGGTGATGAGTACCATTAATTCAACCTTATAATTGACACAACACCTATAAGTTATTGGGATTCGGCATATAGTTGGATTTTTTTTTGGTAGTCCAGGGAGTATACACATCTTAGGTAGGACTAGTCTACCTGGGGCCTCACACACCATCCCACCCTGTCACGTGTTACGATATTTAAATAGCCACATTTCTGTGAAGGTACATATAGACATTCAAAGTCATGACCTAGGGAGCAAACCTAGTCACTTTCTTACCATCTCAGCTAGGACTTAAAACAGGTCGGTTTTAGACTAGAGATGAGTGTGTCCATATCCATATCCAAATTTTTTTATTCGGATCTAAATCCAACTCAAATTATACTAGTTAAGACCATATCCGAAGCATTTTAAAATAAAATAGCTAAAATTTGACTAAATAGTTACTTCATATTAAGACCTCTCCATCTTGGAGAGAGGCCGTGACCATTACAACCAATTGTTGTTGGTTGATAAAAGATGACTTAAAAATATAAAAATACAACTTTTCAAATAATATATCATTCGAATCTTGACAGATATAGGGATGGATACATATTTGGTCAAGGGACATCAACTCGTATCCTAACCAAATTTTAATTCGGATATACTTGATGAAATCAAACCTGCTAAATTTGGATTCGGATCACTTGGATTTTGGATAAAATCCGCACCATTTTAAGCCCTGATCTCAACAAGTAGCCTCGCATCAAGTTGATTTAAAATACAAAACCTCAAATGTTATTTTAACATTTAAATATTCATTAATAATTTTTTATTTTACTAATAAGAGACAAGTTTTCAAACCATGCGTAAGATAGTGTACAAACACTATCTTATTATTATTTTACCCTTTAATAAATCTATTTAATATTTTATTCTAATTATTATTGTTTACAAACACCAAACGAAAACATAATATTTATATTTATTTTAATTTAAGGTGCCAATTAGCTCATGTTGGTAAAGTCAATGAGTGATGAATATTTACACCCTTGATAGTTCTAAGTATTTAGACCCTGATGCCCTTCACTTAATTAATTTATTGGAAAGACCATTTTATCACTTGAAAAATATTAAATATGAAAGCACTCTTTTTAAAATTGTGTAACATTAAAAATGCGGAATTTGGACCTTAACTATTTTACCAAATAATCCTATGGAGTTTGGGTTCATAAAAATCCGAGTTCCTAACCCCAAAAGCCAGATTTTCCCTTTCTTCCTTTTATAGAAAT
Organism: Akebia trifoliata; assembly: GCF_017979445.1. Lineage (NCBI taxonomy): Eukaryota > Viridiplantae > Streptophyta > Magnoliopsida > Ranunculales > Lardizabalaceae > Akebia > Akebia trifoliata. The sequence goes on from NC_141376.1 coordinate 24,401,555, forward strand.
CGCAAGAAATTACTTGCCAGCCAAACTGATACATCATTTAGAAATTACACGAATTTCACATCAAGTTGATTCGAATAAGAATTCAATAATGATTTAAAATTGTAAATATTCAACAAGTTATTATTTCATTATTTTAAGTAATTTTGTAATATAGTAACGGGAATGGATCAAGGGACATATGAAAAAATATATGTAAAAACAATGTAACATTAATACATTTTCAAAATATGGGTTAGAAGTTTCGGATTGAGTTGATTTTTTGTGAGAATGATCTTTATGATGGGAAAATCATCCGAAAAAAAAAAAAATCAGTCCAATCTGAAACTTCTAACCCCATTAAAAGTGATTTAGAATGTAGACCGTCGACTTTTTGTCAATTTTTGTCAATAATTTGTAAATTACTTTTGATGGATTTAGAAGTTTCAGATTGAACTGATTTTTTGTGAGGATGATCTTTTCATTATAGTGACCATCCTCGCAAAAAATCAGTTCAGTCCAAAATCTCTAACCCATATTTTGAAAAACCACTATTTTTTACATATGTCCCATGAACCAACCCCTTTAGTAATACCACCAGAGAAATTGGTGATATTAGGTTTACTTCTTGATTGAAAGTCAATGTTTCTTTTTGTTGATAATTCAACGGTGATAATCAAAGGGAGGATTGTTGTTGGTGATTTTAAAGTCAATGTCAAGATTAAGAAACTTGTAGAATTCGAAGTCAACACTTCAAAGCTGATCAAAGATCATAGAATTCCAAGGATGAGATCCATCTATACATATATTCTTACAAAGTTTAAATTAATCTAAATATCCCAACGACGTGTTACATAATTACCCTTACAATTTTCAAACTAGGTGTGAGATAAATTACTCTTTAATAATCTATTCAATATTTTATTTTATTATTAATTGTTTTCTCAAACATTAAAAAAAGCTATATAATATTTTATTGTATGTTTACTTTAATTTTAATTTAAGTTTCCAGCTAGCCTAGTTGATAAGGTCAACGGTTGATGAATAAAAAAAAAGAAAGAAATGAGCGTAGTGGTTTCCATGTGGATGCTGAAATCATAGATCTAAGTCTATTAAAAAAATTAAAAATTTACAGAGATCCTTGTTTTAAAACTGGTGGATTCGACCCAAAACTCGGCTGACTCTTCTCAACTCATTCTGTGTATATTTTGGTTGACTCGGAGTAATTCCAACGGACGCCTCTATTTTAGTATATTCTCACATTGTAAAGATGATTCTCTCATCCGAACCTAAATGAACTCCAACGGGTCACAACCTCTAAATCACTATTGAAGTCTCTAATTCACTATTCACATATTAAAATAAAATAATAAAAAAAAACTTGTTACTGACAATCTAATTTTATTTGTTACACTCCAAGTTAAATTTAAAAAAAAAAAAAAAAAATTGTTATTGACAGTCCAACCTTACTCTAAAACCATAGCACTATTCATCAAGGAACTCATTTTTGAGGATACCAAGGTTCCTCCCAAAGTTTGGAGGACCTTAAATGGATTCAACACAAAACTTTGATTGACTCAATTGAATTTTTAAGGTGAATAACCAATATGGCAACTCAAATTGAAAATGCACCAACTCCTCTGATGAAAATCGTACTGAGTTTACAGTTATACTTAAGGGTGTGTTACCATAAACATGTTGTGAAATAATATATTATTTAGTAGGAGAGTACACATTCCAAACTATTTACAAAGTTAATTTTAAAAAAATGATAATTATTTCAGTTTTTTTATAAATACCATGAATGCCCCTAATATTAATTTGGTGAAAAATCAATTTTACCCCTACAATATTATCATTTTAGGGGATCTCCAACCAACCCCTTCAAAAAAAGCATCTTCTTTACTTTTGTTGGTGGGTTGATTTAAAATTCTGAACTTTTGAAATAAAAAAGGATTTTAAAATATGTTAGTGGATTGTTTTGAAAATTGTGAAGGACAGAAATGACATTTAAAATGTTGAATGGAAAGAAAAGAAAATTAGAGAAAGCAAATAGTAATATAGAGATCCCTGGCAAAATTGAAGACTATTGGAGTCTAATTTTGCAAAACGGTCACCATATTTGAAGATGTAGGGTTTAATTGGAGATGCTCTTAAAAAACAAATCACCACAAGAGTAATAAACACGATTCGATAACTATTTTGGAATATACACCTGTTAAACAAGCATTAATTTCTATAACAGAATTTTCCCATAATACACTAATAAAAATTGTACACTGATTTCTTTTAAAATATATATATATACCACTACCGACAACTTAACGTTGATGTTGTTCTCTCTTAAATTGAGAATTAATCAATTTGCCTTATTTATCTAATTTAGTTGAGGTGTAATAAGTAAAATCTAGGGTGCCAATAGAATTATGCTTAATAATTGATGGCTGATCCCCCAAAACAATTCAAAAGCTGTTGCTGTTGCTGCTGTATCTTCTTCTTCTTCTTCTTCAACATCAACAATTTCATTCATCAATTGCAATTCTCTTTCTGTTTCATAGTCTTCTTAAGAGATTAATATAATAAGCATGGCAGAATCAGTTGCATATGCTTTTCTTAAGCCTGTATTTGAGCTGCTTGGTTCTTTAATTGTAACAGAGTTTGGATTGTTATGGGGTGTTAAGGAGGAGTTGGACAAATTGTCTAATTTCATGACAGCAATTCAATCGGTTCTTCAGGATGCTGAGGAAAAGCAAATTCATTCGAAGTATGTGAGAGATTGGATGACAAAGCTTAAAGATATCGCTTACGATGCCGAAGACATATTGGATGAGTTTGCAACTGAAGCTTTACGATCCAAAGTGGAAACTAGCAAGTGGAAGCAGGTATGCAATTTCTTCCTTTCCTGTTTCTGTTTAAAGTCGCTTCGATTTCGATATGAGATAAGTCATAAGATAAAGGACATCAATGAGAAATTAGAAAGGATTGCAAAGGAAAGGAATGATCTTCATCTTCGTGAAGGAGGTGGAGGGTCGCAGCTACCTGAAGTCGGGAAGAGAGCGAAAACCATCTCCTTGATACATGAACCAGTTGTTCTCGGTAGAGAAAACGAAAAGGAGAAGTTAATAAATCTGTTGGTATCTGATGGGTCTGTTGCAAAGGAGCTCTCTGTTATTCCCATAGTCGGTATGGGTGGAGTTGGAAAGACAACCCTTGCTCAGCTTATTTATAACGACGAGAGCGTTGAAAAGCATTTTGAACTAAGAGGATGGGTATGTGTGTCTGATGATTTTGATTTGGAAAGACTGTCAAAGGCGATTATAGAGAGTACTTCAAAGACATCATCTAATTGTAAGGAATTAACCTCACTCGCTGAAGAAATTCAGAAAATAGTGAGTGGGAAGAAATTTCTACTCGTATTAGATGATGTCTGGAATGAAGATTCTAAAAAGTGGGAAGTCCTAAGAGCTCCCTTGCAATGTGGAGCAAAGGGGAGTAAAATTCTTGTCACCACTCGAAGTGAAAATGTTTCACGGATCATGGGCACTATTCATGGTTATCCCTTGGGAATTTTGTCAGATGAAGATTGTTGGTTATTGCTAGGAAAACGGGCATTTCCAACTGAGAGTTGGGATGAGCATCCAGATCTGGTGGTGGTTGGCAAGAAAATTGCAAAAAAGTGCAGTGGTATACCTTTGGCTGCAAAGGCACTTGGAGGCATCTTACAAAGTAAGAAACAAGAAAGAAAATGGAAAGACATTTTGAACAGTGAAATATGGAAATTACCACAAGGAGGAGAAGATGATATCTTAAATTCTCTAAGATTGAGTTATCATCATTTGCCCCCACATCTAAAGCAGTGCTTTCTATATTGTAGCATATTTCCCAAGGACTATAAATTTGAAAAGGAGACATTGGTCAAATTGTGGATGGGGGAAGGTTTTATTACATCCAATGTGGGGCAAATGGAAATGGAAGATGTGGGTTGTGATTACTTTGATGATTTGCTATGGAGGTCATTCTTCCAGTACTGTGGGAAAGAAGAGGATGGCGAATTGCAGTACAATATGCATGATCTGATTCATGATCTAGCACAATCACTTTCCGAAGGTGAATGTTTTAGAATGGAGGACAAAAAATTAATTGATTTTCCTGAAAAGGCTCGGTATGCTTCTTGCATCACTCATACAGCAAGTGATCTTACAATGTTTGAGCAGTTTCTTAAATGCAAAAGGCTTCACACTTTACTAATGTCCCTGGGTTTGGAACTGAAAGCGTCCCCACTAATCTATTCCAACAAATGAAATTCCTTCGTGTGTTGGAATTGAATTTTTCTAGTATGGCAGAGTTGCCCGATTCAATTGGCAATTTGAAACACCTACGATACTTTTCCCTTTCATCTTCTTTTATAAAAAGATTGCCTGAATCAGTGAGCAACCTTTATAATCTGCAGACATTAGATCTTAGTCACTGTAATAGCTTGGTTGAGTTACCCAAGGACGCAAGAAACCTGATTAACCTACGACATCTTACCTTTCAGACATTTAAAATGAGTTCGACACTAAAGGGAATTGGGAGATTAACATGTCTACGAACACTGTCAAAGTTCGTTGTTGGTAAAGATAGTGGGCATGAGATAGGACAATTGATGAAATTGATTAACCTCAGAGGTCAATTGAAGATTTCAGGGCTCCAAAATGTGGTCAATGCAGAAGAGGTCGTGTGGGATAGTAGAGAATATATTGAAGTGGAGAAGTTGGATTTATCATGGGAAGGTTATCAGAGTGTAAGTATTGCAGAGGAAGTACTTGAAAGGTTCCAACCTCACCCTAATCTCAGAATCCTAAATATCAAATGCTACAATGGTGAAAGATTTCCAAGCTGGATTGGGGATCCGTCTTTTTCCAAACTAGAGCAAGTGCGGATAATGGGTTGTAAATCATGTCAAACCCTCCCTCCTCTCTGGCAGCTACCTTCTCTCAAGATATTATATCTAAGCGGTGGTGATTTTTTGGTTGATGGAAACCTGTTTAATAAGGCTTTTCCCTCATTGGAAGAGCTTTATATTGATTCATTCCCAAATTTAGTAGAATGGAGTAGTGGCACTGAAGAAAAAGGTGATTTCCCTTGCCTCCGTAAACTTGAAATTGTTGATTGCATGAGTTTGATTGCTCTTCCAAGGTTTTTGACAAATGTTCGTAAGTTATATTTAAGAAATTGCAATGAGAGGATATTAAGCTCTCTGTCTTACTTCACCTCTCTCTCCTCCTTGTGGATAGTAAGATTTTTAAAAATCTACAGGGTGGGTCGTTAAAGAAGCTAAAAGCACTCAAAAAGCTTGTTATCGATGATTGTGAAGAGTTAGTTACTCTAGATGAGGGTCTAGAATACCTAGTATCCCTTCAACAGTTGATTATTTGGTATCTTCCTCAACTGGCATCCTTGCCAGATGGATTGAAAAACCTCATCTCCCTTAAAGAATTGTCTATCTTCGATTCTGAAAGACTAGCAACCTTGCCAAAGGAGGGACTGCCCACCACGCTTCAAACTGTCGAAATTTACAATTGTCCATTGCTAGCAGATCAGTGGCGAATATTGGCCCAAGATATCACACATCCCCAACTTACACACGGTATGCTTTTTTTTCTTGTTACACTAAAATACCCCTAAATTAATCACAATTTGAAGTTTGACTGTTTTTTAACTTATAAAATATATAATAAAAAATAAAAAAAAATACAACTTATTTATCAAAATTACTTTCTTTTTTATATTATGGATTTTGCAAATAGTTTGAAACTTTTGTTGTCCCCAATAAATAAGATAATTTCATCCCGTTAATTGGTAACTTGTGAGACTCACCTCCAACACTTATGGAATCAATTTTTCGATTTTAGAATGCAAATGCATTGATTTACTTAGGAAAAACTAAAATAAAATGTTTTATTATTTTAAAATATTATGAAATTTTTTCCAATAATATTGAGTTTTAAATTAAATAATAACATTTTCCATTGTTTAACATTTCAATTTTTCAAATTTTTTTTTTTTTTAAACATATTTAAACTAAGAATGGGACTACAGTCTTGAGTTGCATTTATCATAAATCTTTTAATTTTTCTAGTGTTCATGTTTCAGTTGCTACACTGGAAGCTAATAATTTTCTTTTCCAGAACTTTTGAACGTATTGTGCAAATGATTCTGATTCAAGAAGTGGTGCAAAGTGATTCTGAATAGGTATGGTTGATTCTGAATAGGTATGGTTGAAAACACAGATCTGACATGGAGTGTGTAGGCACCAAAATTTTGAGAAGGCCTTTACAAATTTTATAAATAAAAATCCCTAATTTTATTAATGGGCTTCAAATCCAAATTGAGTCCATTAAATGGGAACGTGCCCCCCTACAAGTTTGGGTTTTGGGCTTTCGCAGATAAAGCTCATGATCCTATAAATTCAAGTGATCCACATTAAATATTGGGCCTAATACCCAAATAAATAAATTTGGCCCAATAATAATCCATAAAATTGGATTTGGACAAATTTAGCCTTTTAAACAAATCAATTAAGCCTTCTTAAGTTGGGGGTATAATTGGAAAGCTAAATTATCTTTAAATCTATAAATACAAGAGCCTCTCTCATTGAGAGGGGAGCTGGATCACTTTCTCTCAGAAGACAGAAGCTCTCCCTCCAGAGAAGAAGAAGCTCTCAAGCCCTCCTCCAGAGACAAAAGCAAAGTTCTTCAGAGATCCGGACTCTGACTAAAGAGAAGATCAAGCATAAAGCGCTTCTCCGGAATCCAAGCAACCTTCTCAGCCGATAAAGCGCAAAGCCCGGAGAGAAGAAGATCTACAGAAGCCTCTACAGAAGATCAAGCACAAAGCAAAGCCACCGTTCAAGCAACCTTCTCAGCCGATAAAGCGCGAAGCACGGAGAGAAGAAAAGCTACATACATCGTCACTATTTTCTGTGCTTGACTGTTAATCAGAGGAAACACTGAGATCTGTATCCACTTTTCATCAAAAATCAATAAAATCATTTGCGATTATTTTTCACGGATCTCGAGGTAGATCCGTAGAAATTTATTGTCGACAAATTTCTGGCACGCCCAGTGGGACAATCTCAACCTCTCATCTTTCAGTCAACTGCAAGAACATCACCCAAAGCATCGATGGCATCTCGCAACGTCAACGCTATCGCATCTGCCGTTACTGAGAAAGGTAAGAAAATCCTTTCTTCCAATCTTGAATCTGATCAGGTTACTAGTCGCGATCATCATGTGACACGAACAATGACAAAGACTGGTGGAATCAAGCTAGTGGAGCCTCTCCAGCATCACTCTAAGAAACGTGCTTCAAAAACGGCACTTACCACGAAAGAATCGTGGGCGGACATGGTAGAAGACGACTCGTCAGATTCTGGATCTGATTCGAAGTCAAGCGAGGGATCATCTAGATCTTTATCGATCACTTCTCCGTCACAAACTCACACATCCATCAGAGCAGTAATGACAGCTGGCGCACTAACGATGGAGGAACAAGTTGCTCAGATGGCAGACACCATCAACAAGTTAACAAAAGCAATGGAAGAGAAAGATATTCAAATAGCAACTCTCGCCAGCCGTTTGGAGCAGAAAGACAAAGAGAATGAGTCGAGTGCTGGACCCTCACGTCCTCCAGGATTCACCCCTGAAGCATACATGGCTCCGCACGAAGAGGAACAACGAGCAGACTATTCTGGTTCACGAAAAGCTACTCGAGATCCACCACAAGGCTCTGTCGCTTCGCTTTCCGTTCAACAACTGCAAGCAATGATTACTGACACCATTCGTGCTCAGTATGGGGGCATGCCACAATCCTCATTGGTTTACTCCAAACCCTACACTCAACGCATCGAACAAATGCGTCTTCCGGCAAGATATCAACCACCAAAATTCCAACAGTTCGAAGGAAAAGACAATCCAAAGCAGCATATTGCCCACTTCATCGAAACTTGCAATAACGTCGGTACATTCGGTGACTTCATGGTGAAACAATTCGTTCGCTCCCTCCGCGGCAATGCGTTCGATTGGTACACTGACTTGGAACCCAATTCAATAGATAGTTGGGATCAACTTGAGAGGGTGTTCCTCGGCCGCTTCTACAGCACTAGAAGAACAGTAAGTGTGGACACGGGATTTTTAATGTTTTCGAAAACATCCCTCCACTTTGGGGTGTTTTGAAGTCGCCACCATTCATTTTCTGAAAGGGGTGTGAATGGTCACCCGAAATTGTTTTTCTTTGAAAAACATGGCATTTTGACATGTTGATGACTCTCGTATGGATAGGGTACATATTTGGTCCAACCTTGATTCAAAGGTAAGGGGGTCCATTTATGGAGTAGGGAAGGTGTTAGGCACCCTACTCCATCCACGTAACGTGGTAACCTCGGATTCGGTATTTTAAAATAAAAATAAAATAAAATTGAAGAAAAATCCGATGTGTGCCCTCAAGTGTGAGGGACTTTTAATGTTGGTTTCAATCATTAAGGGCACCCTTATGAAGAAGGGGCCCTTTGGTGATTTAACCCATGGGGTGTGTGCAAGTGTGTAGGAGAGGGGGAAAGTAGAAGAGGGGATGTGGAGGGGGTGTTCCTTTTGTTGAACCCACCTTGTCCCAATCTTGATCTTCAAGTATGTCTTCCTTTGAGTTGACTTGGACTTGCTTGAGGTTGTAGAAGATTGAGTTGAGTTGAGAGTGAGGTGTTGAGAGTAGAGTAGAGCAGAGAGATGTTTTTTTTTTTAGAGGATTTTTTGTCAAATTTTCATTAGTTGTGGTGAGGGGAGAATGGAGGGGTTTTTATAGAGGTTGGAGAGATATTTTGAGGGTATAATGGGGTGAATGAAGAGAATAATGGATAATGGCATGGGTTTGAGAGGAGAGGGGTATGAAATTTAAGATGGAAATAAGGGTAGTTTTGTAATGAGGGAAATGGGTTATGTTTTAACCCAAATGGTTTGGATCTTACCCAAATCCATTTGGGTAGAGTGTTTGGTGGGGTGAGATGAGTGATGGTTGATGGGTGTAAGAGAGTTGTTTGGAGAATGAGTGTAGAGATGGTTGAAGAGGTAAGGTGTTAGATTTGAGATGATGTGTAGTGTAAGAGGTTGATTGGTTGGATTTTGGGAGAGGTGAAGGGATGAAAACATGTGGCAAATGGGGAGATGATGAGATTGGTTGATTGGTGATGGTGGTTAGATGATTAGAGAGAAGAGTATGGGAGGTATGGGTTGAGGTATGGGTTGAGGTGATTTTATGGGAGTGTTTTAAGGGAAAGTGATGGATAGATATGGGTTGTGATGTGGGTGGTTGATAGTGTTAGAGAATGGGAAATAGGTTAGGGTATGTAGGGTATGGGTTGTGAGGTGGGTGGTTGATGATGAGAGGATGGGGAATAGGTTAGGTTAGGGTAGGGTTATGGGTTGAGTTGTTGGTTGTTGATGATGAGAGGATGGGGAATAGGTTAGGTTAGGGTAGGGTTATGGGTTGAGTTGTTGGTTGTTGATAATGAGAGGATGGGGAATATGTTAGGTTAGGGTAGGGTTATGGGTTGAGTTGATTAGATGAGGGAGGTGGAAGGAGATGATGACATGTGTTATCTCTTGGTGATTGGTTTGATGTGATGATGGTGGGTTGGATTGGATTTGGGTAGTGAATTGGGCTTAGGTTAGGATTTGGGCTTAGATTGGGTTGGGTTAATGTTGGATAAAGTAGTTTGGGTTTGGGTGTGGGCTTGGATAGGGAATTGAATGGTAATGAGGATGGACTTGGATTTAATAAGAATGATTGGGCTTGGGTGGAATAGATGGTTTTGGGATTCATGGGCCACGTGAATAGGATTGGCCCATTTATTTTAAGGAAAACAAAACTTTTGAAGGTATGGGCTTTGAGGGCCCAATACGGTTTTTATTTTTATTTTTGGGTATTTTGGCGTCGAGGGCCCGCTCAAATTTGGGTGTCTACAGCTGCCCCTCTTTGCAGGAATTGCGTGCAAAGAACTGCAAAGAATAGACGAAACCCTGATTTGTGCGGGTCCGAAGATTTTGCTCAGACAAGTTTTTGAAAACACCGATTTCATTTGATAGATAAGAGATGGCTAGAAGTGGCTACCCAAGCACGGGGTCTGACAGGGCGCCGGTTGATTTCCTCGACCTCGTGGCGCGGAGCTCGTGTGAGGTCTTGGATTTGTGGTGATTTGAGAAAAACTTTGACTTGGGTATTTTCAACGAGTCTTTAAGCAGTTGATTTTGGCTTTTGCAAGAATACCATTTTGATTTTTTTGATTTTTTGATTTTTTGATTTTTTGATTTTTTTTTTTTTTGGTGGTCCGTTCTTGAAGCACGGACTGTTTAAATCTCATTCGGTCCGTGCTTGAAGCACGGACTGTTTAAATCTCATTCGGTCCGTGCTTCAAGCACGGACTCTATTTTTAATATTTTCGGTCCGTGCATGAAGCACGGACTGCGCAAAATTAATTCAGTCCATGCTTCATGCATGGACCAGAACATTTTTAAAAACCGAACGTCGCACCTAGACGTTTCACTTGGCTGTTCTTCTCCGTTTTCTCCTCTGGTTCTTCGTCTTCTCCTCTGATTCTTCGTCTTCTCCTCTGATTCTTCGTCTTCTCCTCTCTCATTTCTCTCTTGCGTGCTTGGGTGGTCGAAGAGACATGTCGGGTGTGTGGATACTTGGATTTGGAGCACTCTTGGTACTTCTTTGGATTATTCCTTCGATAGAGGTTAGTTCATCTTCTCCTTTTAGATTAATTTCTTTTTGATTTTGCAAACCTTTATCGCATGATTACCTGTTTCAAACAATCCATGACAGACACACAAACCTCGTTGCATGCATGCTTATTAGACTAGGATTCTTGTTTTATGCCTTTGCCATGTTTGTCTTCTTCAAAATGAAAACCTGGTTGTATGCTTATTTCCGATATTTCTTTCACTTTGTTTGTTCACATGTGATCATGAAATTCTGTTATGTGTGCATTGTGACTTTATTTCGTTTTTCATGCTCTTTTGGATGTCTTCATTGCTTGTGAAATGTTCAAGGCACGATTATAGCGATTTATTATTTTGTTTCGCATGCTTTTGCTCTTTTAGAACCCGTTGGATTCGCCTTGGACTTCGGAGTAGGTTCCTTAGATGTAGGTGAGATTTATTGGTGGTGGGCTTTGGGAAATGATTGGGACAATGGTTAGGCAATCGGATGGAGTGATTTGAGTGCTATTAGGGGAGGTTAGGCATAGGTTGTGGTTGGTTTTCGAGATTCGAGTTGGTGAGGCATGGTTAAAGATGGATGGAATCTTGATTTATGGGGGGTACTCGAGGTGATGGTGTAGCTTCGATCAGTGGGGTGCCTTGCGAGGGTCAAGATTTTGGATCATGGGGTTGGTTTGGTTTAGGTTGGTTTTGTGGGTTCGAATGGAATCGTAGCTTTGGTCTTGGTTTAGGTCCATGGGTTCGATCGCCGTTAAGGTTTTTGGTTTAAGTAGGCATCTTATTAGGTAGCTGGTTTTCTCATGTAGACGGCGCGCACTCGTGGGAGTAGGGCTGCATTGATTGGCGAGGCTGGAGATAGATCGACTGCGAGGACTCGATATGAGCAGGAGACTGTCAGGGAGTCGCCTATGGAGGAGGCGACTCAGTCCTCATCGAGCAGCTCGTCATCAGACAGTGAGACAGAGGCTGGTGACTCAAGACGTCGGGCTACCGTCCGACGAGTACCTAGCAGGAGTAGGACTGCAGAGGCGGCAGGCAGAGGTGGTGGTGGTGGCCGAGGTGATGGTGGTAGTAGCAGTGGTGGTAGTGGTCGAGGTGGTGGTGGTAGTAGCAGTGGTGGTAGTGGTCGAGGTGGCAGTGGTAGTCGAGGTCGAGGGGTAGAGGGAGCTCGCGCTTCGATTCCCCCAGAGGCCAGAGAGGGTGTAGTGGATACTCCTCTTCTCACTGGATTGAGCAGGCACGTCTCGATGTACGTGCGGATGGACGTGCCGACCCCTTACCCATCCAGCAGCTACAGGGGCAGTTGGAGGACTTTTATGCTAGAGTTCTCCCAGTTTACTGAGGATCTGAGGGGTCAGTTTACTCGGGCCGGCTTCGGAGCTTTCTTGAGGATTCCATATTTTAGGTCAGACCGACCTATTTTTGTTGCGATGATGGAGAGGTGGTTTCCGGCTACGCACACATTTCATATGCCAGAGACCGAGATTGGCATCAGGCCATCCGATTTTGTGACCATCACCGGGATCTCTATGGAGGGAGAGGCCATTTTTCCTCATATGTTACCGTTAGAAGAGGTTGCCGAGTTGATTGGGGCTCCCTATATTCCAGCTGGCGAGGTCGGCAAATTGCATAGGCTGGGTATGCGGTTTTTGTGGTAGACCCTAGGTCAGCGGGGTCGGACCGTGAGGCGAGGAGATGCCGATTTTGCTGCAGTCTTCCGCCTCAGTTTTCTGCTTTTGTTGGGGAGTTGTTTCTTGTTGGAGGACGACTCTACTGTGATGACATGGTTTCTCCCTTTTCTTCGAGACATCCACCGAGTAGCTACCTATGACTGGGGGAGTCTGATTTATGGCACCATCCTCGGTGGCTTAGATCGCATCGTGGAGGGTATTACTTCCCCACGAGGTGGCGGTATCTCTGCCAGGTTCTTCTGGCCTTTTATCGAGGTACTTTGCTTCTCAACCCTTGAACTTTTGGCTTCTTACTTCTTACGATCTATCGGTCTGATCTTGTTGCTTCATTTTCTTCCAGCTTTTTGTACATGTACACTTTCCCTACTATCTTCCTGAGATGCGCCATCCGGATGAGGGCTACCCCCTCGGTGCTTTTTAGGCGACTCGAGACGGGCGTACTATCAAGAGCAATGCCCGTAGCGCTCGGGCCCACTTTGACAGGTGCAGGCTTCATGAGGTGAGTAACTTCTTTTGGTTTGTAGCACTAGAGCTTCTTTCCAATATGTTAGAATCTCATTGTTTCCCTTCTCTTTGTTGTGCAGATATTTTCAGTTACCTTTCCGGACCTTCCTCAATCGGTCCAGGAGCGTCGAGAGGTGTGGGCAGCCTTCGATCGGGACATGAGACGGGAGATATATCCCAGCTTCATTGGTCGTCTCCTCTATGTGTATTACTTTGGGGAGTGGCTATTCTTTCAGCATGACCGGTCTCTCAGTATCCCTGCAGCTCCGGTGACGCCTTCTTCTATGGATCTGTCGGCTGAGGAGTACTTGGCCCAGGTCGGTGGGGTACCAGCGCGAGGGCTTCTAGTGGAGGGTGATTATATCAGTTGGTTTAGGACCGCCTCCATTGGTTGCCTGATGCCTGCTATGCCCATGCGTGCCGGGGTTACTGAGATTGGTGGAGTCTTCATCCGGGAGCATGATGACACCGTGAGTCCTAACTTTTCTCTTCTTCTTATCTTCTGATTCTCCATGTCTGTTCAAGTCTAATTTGCTACTTTTTTTCTCAGATTGACGATCTGCGTCGCCTCCGGGAGGGGTACAGTGTGATCGAGACCCAAGCGGCCCGTTGTGCTGAGATGGAGGCTCGGTGGAGAGCGGTTCAGGCAGAGGTGGCAGCTCAGGCCGAGCGTATTCATGAGCTAGAGATGAGGCTGGCCATGAGGGAGTCTCGTGCGCAAGCTGAGATGGCACGCTCTTCTTTTCCCTTATCCTTTTTAATTCTGTATTTCTATCACTGTAGACTGATTGCTTTGTTGTGATGTTTCAGGACTATCATCGACGCCATGATGGGGCCAGCACATCTGCTCATCCACCTCTTCCTACTCAGGTACATTTAATTCCAGTTATCTTCTTTCACTAGCCTGCTTGCATATTTGCCTGTCATTTGAGTGCATCTGTTTATCTTTTCAGGCTTCGGATGGCGCCGGACCTTCTACCCGACCCCCAGCTTTTACTGTAAATTCTTCTGATATGGGCTTAGGGATGCATGATCTGCCTGCCTCTTCGGGTACCGGCTCTGTCTTCTCCGGTCTGAGGGACGTAGATCTTTCTGGTGTTGATTCTGCTGCTCGAGATGCTCCTGGATCAGATGATGATAATCTTAGGATGTATTTATGAATATACATGTATATATCTTTTTGTATTTTGTGCACATTGTATAACTCATTTTGATTATATATATGACATTGTTTATTTCATTTTGGATCCTCTTGCAAAATGGTGATTATGACCGTCGTTGAGCCACTGAGGCTGGGAAGTAGTAACATCAAATAATTAGGGTTTGTGGGCCCCATTTTCCGTTAATTCAACATTTTGAATGTACTGGTCCGTGCATGAAGCACGGACTGCGCTAATTTTGAACGGTCCGTGCTTCATGTACAGACTGTTTGAATTTTGAACGGTCCGTGCTTGAAGCACGGACTCAAGTGAATTTACTCAGTCCGTACTCCATGTACGGACCAGAACCTTTTATTTTGCCTTTTAACTCACAGACCTTCCTTTGGTCATTCTCTTTCACGATTTTACAGACTTCACCCCCACTAGGGCAGCAAATGGAGCCCACTCATGCTTTGGAGGGTTCCACCAACTTCGATCTTATGGTTGAAAGCTCATCTCCCGCTCTTGAAGGTAACTTCAACCTTCCCAATCTCAAAATGTACGCCGTTATAGACCCATTTTTACATCAATGGCTTAGTTCCATGACTCATGAAGAGAGAGCTAGGTGGGATTCCAACAAGCTTGGCTTCACTCTCTCTTTGTCAAAGGTCACTATCATGTGGGACTTGATAGAGGCTCTTATGGGATTTTGGGTCCCAGAGCTCAATTTATTTCGCTTTGGAGACAAAGAAATGACTCCTACGATTGAGGAGTTTGAACGGATACTTGGCCTTAGCCAATCGCCTAGGGTGGTTGTACCACCCTTACGAGAAAGTTATAGGAAAGAAGCATCGGGATTCTTTGGGGTCACCAAGCAACAACTAGGACGGATTGATGGGAACTCAAATCTACTCAAGGTTTCTAAGGAATTTTTGCTTCGATGGCTTGGGGATACGAGTTCCCCATCTCGTTTTGACATTTTGACCTTGGTGGTAGTGAACCAACTTTTGTTCCCTCGAAATGATGAGTATGTGAATCTAGCTTTGATAAGCGTGCTCGACCAAGTGCGACAAGGTTTTAGGTTGGCTCCTATGCTTCTAGGAGAAACCTATTTGTCTCTCACGGCTTGTTCGAGCGGGAGAGAACGAGTATATCATGGGTGTGCTCCATTGTTGCAGGTAATTTCCTTTTCAAATTTGGAAACATCATGATTAGAGTTGAAGCTTTTAAATTTTGAGGCATTGTGATTAGAGTTGACTTCCCTTTTTGTGCAGCTTTGGTTCTTCGATCATTTGGCTTTAACTACTCCCATTAGTCGTCCTTTCAACGTCCATGCTGATTTAGTGGCTTTGATGAACAAACGAAAACCTCCAGTCCATTCTGGTGGCAAGTTGGGTTGGTTTGAAGGTTTGCAAGGTATGCCAGATGAAGAGATACGTTGGTTAGGCACCTTCCAGCCTTCGACTTCACCGGTTCTCTCATTTTCAAAGAGTTGTTTTGCCATATTGATTGGATTGACTGGGGCTACTCACTACATCCCTCTTCGTGTGTTGCGACAATTTGGTGAAGAACAGGGCATAGTGACTCATGGGGATTTCAGAGAGTTGGTTGGGTCTTTTTCTCCGTCTTCGCCCTCATGGCAATTGCGTAATCGGTTAGAGAAAGCTTGGAAGAGCGTGGTGACTCTTGATCATCCTGTATTTCCAGGTTATTCTTCTCACAACTACCAACTCTGGATGCAACAACAGATTACTGAGAGAACTTGTGCCACGCCTTTGGTTCAAGGGACGTCTTCTGGTTCTCGTTCTTTTGACCACCGTGATCGACTAACGGAGATGAAGATGTCTCATAAGCGGATTGAGAAGATTTGGTTGCGATCTGAGACTGATTTGAGGAACCAGATAGCTCGACTCGAGTCTTTGAGGATTGAAGAGTCTTCCATTCTGAGGGTAGAGATTGATGATCTTCGGGAGAGACTTGCTCAAGGTCCCTGTTTTGATGCCTTTGCATCCTACCTGGTGAGTTGTGATGCTTCCGATGCTGAGGTGGTAATGATGGGACAAGCTGCTCGCATTCGTGCCTTAGAAGAGAGACTCGATTCCTTCTTCATTTCTCGGCGAGATGTGTGATTGGCACTATTTTTTCTATTTTTTGTTTCTTTTTTTTTTGTTTTTTGTTTTTTGTTTTTGTGTTTACAAAATGTAATGTGAAACTTTTTGAAATGGAAGGAAAATAGGTTTTTTACTTACTTGGCCTCAGGTGTATCTATTGCTTTGAAAACATGATGTTTGAATAAGTCCTAGATTTTCATCATCGGCCAAAATAGTAGTTTTGAAAACATTTGAATTTTTGGTGATTTGTCCTTGTCGAATAGATATTGTAGATCAAAATATGAAGACTCTTGAAAAATCTTTGTTATCTCGATGATATTTGTGTTTTTGCCAACTACTGAGGATATAGATGTCAGCAGTTCTCAGGCTCTTTTTAGAGTCATCCCCAGTGCCCCAGTACTGGGGTGAATATCGATCGAGCAATGGGACTTAGGATTTCGGATAATTTTCGCCGTTCACAGTTTATACTCATGCGGGACAGGAGTTGTTTTTTTTTTTTATGATTCCCTTATTGCCCTTGGTGCCAGTTACGATTTTCACCAGACCCGGTTTCCACATTTTTGCGCATCGATGCCTTTTTGGGTTTTCATCGTGCCGGTGGTTTTGATCTTACCATAGTCTGATTCTTTTACTCATAGCGCCCTTTCGGATTTTCACTATACCCTTTCAGACTATGCTTGTATTTTTTTGGATTTTTACATTGCAAATCTTGTTTGGAGCCTTTGTGTCTTTGTGGCTTGGTGACTCAAGTTGAGCTGCGAGATCGGCGACTCTACTCTTGTAGTGGTACTCTTTCTTGAGTAACAGATCTAGATTCCCCTCTCGAGTTTGCTGACGACTATTCGTGGCTCGGCAACTCAAGTTGAGCCGCGAGATTAATTACTCTATACTTTGAGTACTCTTTTTTTTAGAATTTTCGACCTGGACTCCCCTCTCGCGTCTTCCAACGACTAATAAGACTTGAGGTCCGGATCAAGCTGCCAGATCATTGGTGCTGCCACCGTCGTTATGATGCCTTAGAACATTCCCTGATCCAAAAGGACTTTTAATGGGACGAAGTGTTGGCTAAGGCTGAGTGTAGTGGAAAGGTACAAAAACAGTTAAGGTGGGCTAGACATGGGGTTCGTCTATTTTTGTTTCGAAAAGGTGATCTATGTCTCCTCCCAGCTGAAAGCGCCCTCGATCCGCGGGTTGCGCGGATCCGCTTTTGACCCTTGAGGTTTGGGAGTCGCCACCTAGTTATTATGGTCTAGGAACCAAACTGACTCTAAAATGGATAAAAACTAATCTACTACAGAAAATCCGAATCCGGGGATCATGTTACGGGGTTGGAAGGTGTTAGGCACCAACCCCGCCCGGCCATTGCCGGTCTCTACTTATCCCAAATAAAGTTACATCGCTAATGACAAACCTAAATTAAAAAAATAATATAAAAAAACTTACCTTCGATCTGCAAAAGTGCTATTCCCTCAGATCTGGTGAGAATGGCTCCTTGTACCGTATTCCTTACTTTGTTCTGTCTCCGGATCTGATTTCTGATCTCCGAGGCAAGGTATCTCATTCTTGGATCTGGATGCTTTGAATTTGTTATGGATTTTTGGAGTGTTTTTGAAAGGTTTCTAGGTGTTTTTTAGGCTAAAATCGGAGTAGGGGTGTTAGGGAAGGAGTTGGGGCTCCAAAATTAGGGTTTTGGGGAGGTTGTGGAGGCTTCTTCACCTACTTCTTCTAAGGTTTTTTCTTTGATACGAAAATAGGGTGTGGAGGCTCCTATTTATAAAGTTTTTAGAAGCATTAGGGTTTGATTAAGGTTTCTTTTAGGGTTTCAATTAGGGTTTAGACTTAGTCTTTAGGGTTTTAGGGTTTTGACTTTAGTCTTATGAGATTGACTTGATTAGTTTAGATTAGGGTTTTGATTTAGGGTTTTGACCTTGGTCTTATGAGATTGACTTGATTAGATTAGGGTTTTGATTTAGGGTTTTGACTTTAGTCTTATGAGATTGACTTTAATACTTGACTCTAGTCTTACTTAATTGACTTTAATTTTGACTTTGGTCTTATTTGATTGACTTTAGTATCTTGACTTTAGTCTTGCTTGGTTGACTTTAAATTTTTAGAGAACCCCCCTCTATTATATATTTGATTCTTTGGACCCCCAAATGGAGGGGTCCTTAAAGAAATATCTTGCGAACCATCAACAATTTTTCTTGAAAGCCTGATTGATCAATTTTTTGATTTAAATTTTATAATTAATTTTATTAATGTTTCACTTTACATTATTTAATGATTTATTTATTAATTTCGAAATTTTTAATTATTAAAATTGTGAAATTTTCGTTTTGCCCTCGGAGAGGATTTTTTACGTTTTAAGTCGTTTTTCAATGTTCCAGGATGTTTTGGAATCAGTTTCTCGTAAGGAATTCAATGAAAAAGTTAATTTTTATCATTTATGAAATTTTTTGTGTGAAATGATCATGAATTTTATGAGGGTATTTTCGTAATTTTGTCGAATTTTGTGAAAATTGGTGAAATGATTTATTTGGTTTCGATTTGTTGTTTTATGTGTTTGAATGGGTTTTCCTAAGCGTAATGTAGGCTCTAGGATTGTTTTGATGTTAGGGGTATTTTGGTAATTTGGTCATTTTTAATGATTTTTATCGTGAAGCTTCTTTTTGGTTTGCAAGATGATGATTTCTATGTTTCTGGGGTAGTATTTTCCTAGCGTAGCGTGGTTTCTAAGTTTTGTCAGTTCGAAATACCTCATCCGGATTTCTGAAACATATCTGGTAACAAAATAAAGCATTGGAATAGACATCCATCATTGGGAACCTTTGCGATCGGGTTGACGACTTGATTAATCAGGCGGATGAAAAATGGGGTGTCTACAGATGCCCCTCTTTGGCAGAGGGTTGAAGCAAACTAGATAGCAAATCTATTTTGGTAGATAGTGCGATATCCGAATGCCAAAGCTAGTGACAGTTCATTTTACAGCCTGATTTAACAATTCGTCGAGGTATTCGGATCATTGAGCGTAAAACTCTCCTTGAACTAGAAAAATGTCAGGTCCTTGAGCGCGAGCTCTCACTGGCAGTGTCAGATCCTTGAATTTTTAAAAAAATTCTCCTTGACTAAAAGAACAAGTGTGCACTGTGTGAAACTGAGCAAAATCTGAGCATAAACTAAGCATAATTGAGCATAAATTGAGCATAAAAAAATTGAATGTCTTACTTTACCTACCCTGAGTGAAAGAGTAATGAACAATGTTTTTGGAAAGTTTTACTCTACCTACTCGGGGTGTAAACATAATGAACTATTTTTTCTAGGAGTCCTACTCTACCTACTCGGGGTGAAAGAGTAATGAATTTTTTTTCGGGAGTTCTACTCTACCTACTCAGGGTGAAAGAGTAATGAACTATTTTTTCTGGGAGTTCTACTCTACATACTCGGGGTGAAAGAGTAATGGACTTATTTTCTGGGAGTTCTATTCTACCTACTCAGGGTGAAAGAGTAATGAACAATTTTTCTAGGAGTCCTACTCTACATACTCGGGGTGAAAGAGTAATGGACTTATTTTCTGGGAGTTCTACTCTACCTACTCGGGGTGAAAGACTAATGAACTATTTTCGGGAGTTCTACTCTACCTACTCGGGGTGAAAGAGTAATGAACTATTTTCGGGAGTTCTACTCTACCTACTCGGGGTGAAAGAGTAATGAACTATTTTTTCTAGGAGTTTTACTCTACATACTCGGGGTGAAAGAGTAATGGACTTATTTTCTGGGAGTTCTACTCTACCTACTCAGGGTGAAAAAGTAATGAACTATTTTTTCTGGGGGAAGTTCTACTCTACCTACTCGGAGTGAAAGAGTAATGAACTAATTTTTTTGGGAAGTTCTACTCTACCTACTCAGAGTGAAAGAGTAATGAACTAAGCTTTTTGGGAGTCCTACTCTACATACTTGGGGTGAAAGAGTAATGGACTTATTTTCTGGGAGTTCTACTCTACCTACTCGGGGTGAAAGATTAATGAACTATTTTTTCTGGGAGTCCTACTCTACCTACTAGGGGTGAAAGAGTATTGGACTAATTTTCTGGAGTTCTACTCTACATACTCGGGGTGAAAGAGTAATGAACTATTTTTTTTTGGAGTTCTACTCTAAATGCTCGAGGTGAAAGAGTAATGAACTATCTAAGTATAATCTGAGAAAACCCTCGGCGATATCTAACTAAGCATAATCCGAGAAAGCCCTCGGTGGCAACTGGCTGAGCATAATCCGAGCAAACCCTCAGCGGCATCTGGCTGAGCATAATCTGAGCAAACCCTCGATGACATCTGGCTGAGCATAGTTCGAGCAAACCCTCGGCGGCATCTGAACATAGTTCCGAGAAAGCCCTCGGCGGCATCTGAGCATAATTCTGAGAAAGCCCTCGGCGACATCTGAGCATAATTCCAAGAAAACCCTTGACGGCATCTGAGCATAGTTACGAGAAAACCCTCAGCG
Source organism: Akebia trifoliata (assembly GCF_017979445.1). Taxonomy (NCBI): domain Eukaryota; kingdom Viridiplantae; phylum Streptophyta; class Magnoliopsida; order Ranunculales; family Lardizabalaceae; genus Akebia; species Akebia trifoliata. The sequence goes on from NC_141376.1 coordinate 24,422,230, forward strand.
GCATCTGAGCATAATTCCAAGAAACCCCTTGGCGGCATCTGAGCATAGTTCCGAGAAAACCCTCGGCGGCATCTGAGCATAATTCCAAGAAAATCCTTGGCGGCATCTGAGCATAGTTCCGAGAAAACCCTCGGCGGCATCTGAGCATAATTCCAAGAAAACCCTTGGCGGCATCTGAGCATAGTTTCAAGAAAACCCTCGGCGGCAACTGAGCAAAATCCAAGATAACCCTTGGCGGCAACTGAGCAAAATCCAAGATAACCCTTGGCGGAGAGTGAGCAAAATCCAAGATAACCCTTGGCAGAAACTGAGCAAAATCCAAGTTAACCCTTGGCGGCAACTGAGCAAAATCCAAGATAACCCTTGGCGGAGACTGAGCAAAATCCAAGATAACCCTTGGCGGCAACTGAGCAAAATCCAAGTTAACCCTTGGCGGAGACTGAGCAAAATCCAAGATAACCCTTGGCGGCTACTGAGTAAAATCCAAGATAACCCTTGGCGGCAACTGAGCAAAATCCAAGTTAACCTTTGGCGACAACTGAGCAAAATTGGCAAAGGAATGAAGGACTTTTGGGAAAGAAACAATGAATTTGGAAAAGACTGATCAGAGTGAATTGAATAAATCTGGAAGATACTGAATCTGGAAGAGAAATGATCGAATCCAGGAATGATTGGATCTGGGAATACCATATTAGTTGATCTCTGGACACAGTCAAATGTGAGATCCGAAGTACTTTTGTTTGAACCTCAAGGATTTATCCAAAAGTTTTATGAATTTAAAACCTGAGTTTTTATTTCTTTTGAACCTCAAGAGTTTTTTGAAGAACTGTTATCAATAGGGTAACCTTAAGTTTGAGGTTTTTAGGATTAACATTGCTCCAAAAACAAAATGTCCCTAGTTTGACAATAAACATGGCATTGAAAATAATTGAACACATCATTAAAAAATGTCCCTGGTATAAGGAGGGAAATTACATAATTTAGAGAAAAAGAAAAATGCCCCTTGTATGAAGGTTTGAAATATTTGATTACCACAAGCGCAATAAAGATCCAACTTTTAATTTTGATTAATTTAATTGAAGATTTTGAGTCAGGCTCAAAAGAACAAAATATTTCCTTTTGAGACTCATCCTAGAATTCACCCTTCTCTCCATTGGTTCACTTAGGGAAGTAAGAATTTTCAGATCGATCGTAGACAAGATACTTGTGACTTCTGAATCTATGCCTGGTTTAAGCTGAGTATTGAACTTGATTATTCGGATTTCTGATGTTTCAGCTCGAACTACTCTCAGCTTGGGATTTTCTTCTGTTATTTTTTTGTATTGCTCTAACTTTTGCCTAGATCGCCTTTCCAGGTTTTCAATCTATCGAGCTTGCTCTAACTTTTTCCTAGATCGCCTTTTCAGGTTTTCGATCTAACGAGCTTTTTCTTTTTTCTTGGCTCTGATTGTTGCCAAAGTTGTCCTTTCAAATTTTCAACTTTGCGAGCTTGCCTTAATTTTTGTCTAAGTCGCCCTTTTTGGGTTTTCAACTTAGCAGGCTTCATCCTTTTTTTTTATATCTTTTTCTTCTCTTCTGAAGTTCTAGAATTACTGTCTGATCATACTTCGCTACCCTCCTTGACTTTTTCACACGGTACTTAGGAGGACTTTTATAGGTAGGCTTGGGACTAGGCATAAAAAGAAAGGAATTTTGAGGCTCAAAAAACCCAAATGCCCCTTATGTGGCATTTCATTTAAAATTTTTTTTCTTGAACTTTCTTCCCCATTTTGGATGATATTTCTTCTGCAATTTTTTTTTTTTTAGATTTTTTCTTCATCAAGGAATCTATTTTTTATTTTGATGTGGTTGGGCCTGAAGTAACTTCTCAGGTTGCCTACGTACCCCAAATTTTTGGGATCAGACCAAAACGTAGTTCGGATTTTCCCTCCCCTAGGTTAGGTGATCAGGCTGAGAAAGAAAAAGGCATCATTTTTTTTTTTTTTTTTGAAAAGGCTGCAAAGGGCTGAGAAAGGAGATAATGAACTGGGTAGCAGGAAAATTGATTCGGCCAAAGATGGCCTCCTTAAATGTAGTACCATTTGATCCGGTCAAGGTTGGTTGACTCTGGTAGTTCACTTTCATCATGATCTTGAAGTCTGACGACTTTTCCAGACAGTATTTCCTTAATGAATGAATTTCTCCAATTGGGTTCAGACTTTCTCCTATAGTCGAGGAGGAGTGTTCAATTTTCTTTGAAGTCTGATAGTTAAATCCTTGACTTGTAAATGATGAGCTTTGACCTTTTTGTCAAATGCACGGGTGACTCTTCTTAGATAAGCTTGCACATGGTATAGGGCTTTAACTCGTTTTCTTCGATCAAGTTTAATTCTTCATACTGCTGACGAACCCAATCTGTTTCTAACAAAAGATTTTCCAACAAGACCCTGAGAGACGAAATTTTCATTTCAACTGGCAAGACTACTTCCATGCCATACACTAAGGAGTAGGGAGTAGCTCCAGTAGAGGATCGAATTGAAGTTCGATATGTCCATAGCGTGAATGATAATTTTTCTGACCAATCTCGATGTGATTGACACATTTTCCTGATGATAGTCTTGAGACTCTTACTAACTACTTCAACCGTTCCATTGATCTGAGGACGGTAGGGGGATGATTTGTGCTTCCGGATCTTCAACTTTAAACATAGAGTAATGATTTATGCTTTGAAGTACGACCCATTATCAGAGATCAGTTCAAAAGGTACCCCCATATTGACTGATAATATGTGATTTGAAACTCAAGATGTAGTAAGGATAGTGTTGATGCATTTTATAACATCTTCTTTGATTCCATAGATATAGACGAGTATCTATTCCGTGTTGAACAAAACCCAAGCTTGCACCTAACACATCCTCATCGGATCACACGAACAAGTCTTTTGAAATTTCTAAGTAAATTCATTATCCCCTTGTGTTCCTCTAGGGATAGGAGGGTTTCTATTTGAATCTCTTTAGGAATTATTTTCTGTTCCGAGGTCAATAACCTTTGTTTTCTCGATTAAACGTTGAGCCTGACTCTTATCTTCTTGCTCAGGAAAGAAATCTATCCTTGAAGCCAGATTAGTAGTTAATTCGTTAATGCGCTCGAGGTATTCAGAAATTTCCTTTAGCCAATCAAATTCAGAAGGGGCGACAGACACCTCTATGACTCGACAAACTAACTCGACTCAACAGAAAAAGAGTAGACTCGATTTAAAGAAAATATGACATTGAAAAATTAGACTCGAGCTAACTCAAATAACTCATGAAAACTCAATACAACTACCCACAACGGGCTTGATTAGGACTGAGGACTGAGACATTGCTTACAAACAACAGGATTGAGGCACGATGATCTTCATGGAACAACTGTGCGATATTGAGAAATTTTGAGGTCATTTCTGACTGTTAACTTGATATTGACGTTTACTCTAACTGACCGGATTTACAACCCTAGCTAGACGATGGACGATTGAGCTTAGATACAATGATAACCCTTAAACCTCTTTGAAGGTGAATTTAACCAATTTCAGTGTCACCCCCTTGATAACATTTTAAATGAACCCTGAGATTTTATTGAATTTTGTGCACCAATCCATTAAAAAATTCATCCATTCAATGATTATTCAGAAGAAAAATAATTATGTTGCACTCTTGAAAAATATTGGAAAATAATGTTTTTATTTCATTAATCTGATTATTTTTTTGCAACATTTTTTTTGGTAGTTTTCCAAGGTCCATAAAAACTTTTCATGCAAAAATAGATCTTTTGCAAATTATTTTTTCTTCTTTTTCTTTTCTTTTGGAAAACATTTTCTTCTGGAAAATATTTTTTCTCTGAAAAATAGTTTTTTATTTGAAAAGTATCTTCTCTTGGAAAATATTTTTTGGAAAACGTTTTTTCTTAGAAAACATTTTTTTTAGAGAATAACACTTTTTTTGGAAAACACTTCTTTTGAAAAATATTTTTTCTGGAAAATACTTTCCCTTTGTAAACTATTTTTCTTCTTTGAAAATTTGATTTCTATTTCGATTTAAATGGCCCGGTCCATCAGGATTGTTAGATTGAGTTGGGCTGGGTCATTTGCAAGAGATGGATTTTTTATTGGGTCGGTGCACCCATTTTGATTTTCAAAAATAACATTTTTTATCCTTGAGGACAATCATACACTCTGATCTCATCATTCACATACATCCATTTCATCATTCACATGCATTCTGATCTCATCATTCACATATATTCATATCAATCACAAAGTCTCATAAGATTCCATTCAATGAACAACCCGGGAACACCCACGATAAGTTCGAGTCGTGACCTACTGGGAAGGTTTCTAGACTCTAAGCTTACTACGTGCAATGCATTTTTATCTGGCCACCATTGCCCAAGCACACCTATATACCTTTCGATGCGTGGTGACTTGGTTTGATATACCGTATAGGTGATAATCTAAAACCTCAATTCACTTCTCTGAAGTCAAAAACAGCCAGTTTGATCTCCAGTTGAGAGGTGGCGCACAATGCTGAGCAAGGGCCCACTTAAATACCTCTCGTCTAGAATAGACGTAATCTATCCCCCTCGTACAGTAGGGTACAGCGGGGCAAGATCTGCTTAGGCACCGATTTTGACCAAGAAGTGCAATTGATACACTTAGATTATCTTTTATACCTACGGGTACGAGTCAAGGGTTGTAGCTTTCATAAATGGTTTGGCATCCCACGAGGGGACCGACCACGTACTAGTACTACGTTGGCAATCGGGACATGTGACTGTGTGGCTCACAATAGGTCAAAGGCTCAGGTCGCTCCAGCCTGGGTGCATCAATATACTTCTCAGAATCACCTGATCAGACGGTATTGATGCCCCCAGTTTGATATACCCTAAGGTACGTGACTGGAGTTGTGGTTTTCATGAATGACGTCGCATCTCCGAAGAGACCGGGCCACGCACTAGTGTCACGTTGGCTATATGGGACGTGTAAGTGGGTAAAACAGTAAACGTGCTTGTGGTGTGTGCAAAATAGGGTGGGGTGTGCCCGGGGCCTTTTTCAAACACGTGGGCCCATGGGCCAGATTATGTCATCACATATGGATATCAAATGAATATTGATCAAGAAAATAATCCAAAACCCATCACATCGAAATTAAGATGAAATCAAACCCATCACAAATATATCTGTCAAGATCATGGCAAATCAATTAATGAGCATGGCATATAATAATTGATCAAACAAACATTGCAATAGGCATAACTTTTATAATTTTTAAGGTCCAATCAATGATCACTTTTGGGTGATCCAAAATAAATCGATATTCCAATAGGTGTTACATTGATGATAGAATGACAATGGTTGAGATGAGCTCACTCTCAAGAACATTAATTGTGCCAACATTAGATAAATTCAGATTTTCTGTGAATTAAGAAAATACAATCTGAACTTGCATCGATGATATCTAAGGCTCCCGATAACGAAATCGAGTGAACTCAAGTTCTAAATTAATCTACTCGATGAGATCTACATTTTATTAATAGGTGTCCAGACTTAGTTCTCACCAGAATGTTCTGTAAAAACGTTTTAACGTTGCTGTCCCAACCTTCATTCAGAAATAATTCCAGATTTACAGATTGAACTTGCATCGATGATATCTAAGGCTTATGATAACGAAATTGAGTGAACTCAAGTTCTAAATTAATCTACTCGATGAGATCTACGTTTTATTAAAGGTTCCCATACTTAATTCTCACTAGAATGTTCTGTAAAAAAGTTTTAACGTTGCTGTCCCAACTTTCATTCAGAAATAATTCCAGATTTACAGATTGAACTTGCATCGATGATATCTAAGGCTTCCGATAACGAAATTGAGTGAACTCAGATTCTAAATTAATCTACTCGACGAGATCTATGTTTTATTAAAGGCTCCCAGACTTAATTCTCACTAGAATATTCTCTAAATACGTTTTAATATTTCTGTCCAACCTTCATCATTCCATCATTTTCATAGGTCAATTTGAATCTTTCATTATTTAGGGGTCATCAAAAAGTGATCCTTAATTGGAGAAAAAAAAATGCAATACCCAAAATCATCTACAATCAAGATAAAAAATAAATAAACAGAAAAAATAAATAAAATAAATCCAACTAAATAATAAAAAAAACTAGGTCATCTTCGCAATGCTCCCATACTTGGGGTTTTTCAAGTTTGATCCTCAATAGTCCCCAGTGGAGTCGCCACTGAAAGCGCCCTCGATCCGCGGGTTGCGCGGATCCGCTTTTGACCCTTGAGGTTTGGGAGTCGCCACCTAGTTATTATGGTCTAGGAACCAAACTGACTCTAAAATGGATAAAAACTAATCTACTACAGAAAATCTGAATCTGGGGATCATGTTACGGGGTTGGAAGGTGTTAGGCACCAACCCCGCCCGGCCATTGCCGGTCTCTACTTATCCCAAATAAAGTTACATCGCTAATGACAAACCTAGATCAAAAAAATAAAAAATAAAAACTTACCTTCGATCTGCAAAAGTGTTATTCCCTCAGATCTGGTGAGAATGGCTCCTTGTACCGTATTCCTTACTTTGTTCTGTCTCCGGATCTGATTTCTGATCTCCGAGGCAAGGTATCTCCTTCTTGGATCTGGATGCTTTGAATTTGTTATGGATTTTTGGAGTGTTTTTGAAAGGTTTCTAGGTGTTTTTTAGGCTAAAATCGGAGTAGGGGTGTTAGGGAAGGAGTTGGGGCTCCAAAATTAGGGTTTTGGGGAGGTTGTGGAGGCTTCTTCACCTACTTCTTCTAAGGTTTTTTCTTTGATACGAAAATAGGGTGTGGAGGCTCCTATTTATAAAGTTTTTAGAAGCATTAGGGTTTGATTAAGGTTTCTTTTAGGGTTTCAATTAGGGTTTAGACTTAGTCTTTAGGGTTTTAGGGTTTTGACTTTAGTCTTATGAGATTGACTTGATTAGTTTAGATTAGGGTTTTGATTTAGGGTTTTGACCTTGGTCTTATGAGATTGACTTGATTAGATTAGGGTTTTGATTTAGGGTTTTGACTTTAGTCTTATGAGATTGACTTTAATACTTGACTCTAGTCTTACTTAATTGACTTTAATTTTGACTTTGGTCTTATTTGATTGACTTTAGTATCTTGACTTTAGTCTTGCTTGGTTGACTTTAAATTTTTAGAGAACCCCCCTCTATTATATATTTGATTCTTTGGACCCCCAAATGGAGGGGTCCTTAAAGAAATATCTTGCGAACCATCAACAATTTTTCTTGAAAGCCTGATTGATCAATTTTTTGGTTTAAATTTTATAATTAATTTTATTAATGTTTCACTTTACATTATTTAATGATTTATTTATTAATTTCGAAATTTTTAATTATTAAAATTGTGAAATTACCATTTTGCCCTCGGAGAGGATTTTTTACGTTTTAAGTCGTTTTTCAATGTTCCAGGATGTTTTGGAATCAGTTTCTCGTAAGGAATTCAATGAAAAAGTTAATTTTTATCATTTATGAAATTTTTTGTGTGAAATGATCATGAATTTTATGAGGGGTATTTTCGTAATTTTGTCGAATTTTGTGAAAATTGGTGAAATGATTTATTTGGTTTCGATTTGTTGTTTTATGTGTTTGAATGGGTTTTCCTAAGCGTAATGTAGGCTCTAGGATTGTTTTGATGTTAGGGGTATTTTGGTAATTTGGTCATTTTTAATGATTTTTATCGTGAAGCTTCTTTTTGGTTTGCAAGATGATGATTTCTATGTTTCTGGGGTAGTATTTTCCTAGCGTAGCGTGGTTTCTAAGTTTTGTCAGTTCGAAATACCTCATCCGGATTTCTGAAACATATCTGGTAACAAAATAAAGCATTGGAATAGACATCCATCATTGGGAACCTTTGCGATCGGGTTGACGACTTGATTAATCAGGCGGATGCAAAAATGGGGTGTCTACACCAGCGTCTCTCGAACTTGTTTAGGCCGGAGATTTGGGTCGAGCTCAGATCAAATGTCCGAGTTTTTGAATTTTTTTGATTTTTTTGTATTTTAGCCGTTCACAGTTTATACTCATGCGGGCTAGGAGTACTTTGACTTTTTGATTTTCTTTTCTTTTGACTCTTTTCTTTTCGGTTTTTTTTTTTTTTTTTTTTAATATATATATAACGTTGACTTGCCCCAGTCTTAGGTTAAGAAATGAATGTGATGGCTCAAAGGGGTTGACTAGGGTTAGATAGTTTGTTTGGGATAGCAAAGATGGCCTTTCGTCATCTCAGGGTCAGATCTCAAGCGTAGTATTTTTTAACGGTGTCAGCATTGATCGGTTGAGGGAAGACTTGTCCGTCCATCTCTGTAAGGATCAAAGCTCCTCCCGTCATTACCTTCTGCACAATGAATGGTCCCTCGTAATTTGGTCTGAATTTTCTCCTAGCATCTTCTTGTATTGGTAAGATCTTTTTCAAGACAAGGTCTCCTGGTGAGAAATTTCGAGGTTTGACTTTCTTGTTGTAGGCCCGTGCGATTCGTCTCTGATAGATTTGGCCATGACAAATAGCTGCGAGACGTTTTTCCTCTATCAGATTTAGTTGATCAAATCGAGCTTGAACCCATTCTGTTTCATCCAACTCTGTTTCTTTTAAGATCCGGAGGGAGGGAATCTCGACCTCGACGGGTAAGACTGCTTCCATTCCATACACCAATGAGTACGGAGTTGCCCCAGTTGAAGTTCGAAATGAAGTCCGATAAGCGTGAAGGGCGAAAGGCAACATGTCGTGCCAATCCTTGTAAGTGACTGCCATTTTCTCGATGATTCTTTTGATGTTTTTGTTGGCAGCTTCAACTGCTCCGTTCATTTTGGGTTATACGGTACAGAGTTGTGATGAGTGATTTGGAAGTCTTCGCACATCTTGATCATGTCTCTATTCTTGAAATTCTTGGCGTTGTCGGTTACCAAACCACTAGGGAGTCCGTATCTGCAGATGATATTGTTCTTAACAAACTTCAGAACAGTGCTCTTGGTGACATTTGCATAAGAAGCTGCTTCTACCCATTTCGTAAAGTAATCGATAGCTACTAGGATGAAGCGGTGCCCATTTGAAGCTTTTGGCGAAATCTGTCCGATAACGTCCATGCCCCAAAGTGAGAAGGGCCAAGGAGTAGTCATATTGTGCAACTCTGAAGGTGGCGCGTTGATCTTATTGGCATAAATCTGGCAGAGATAGCATTTACGGACATGTTGATAGCAATCACTTTCCATTGTTGTCCAGTAATATCCCATTCTCATGATCTTTTTAGCAAGCATGTGACCATTCATGTGGGGTCCGCAGATTCCACCATGTACGGTTTCGATCAGTCGTTTTGCTTCTATTTCTGCCACACATCGGAGTAATACTTCATGATGTGATTTCTTGTATAGAATGCCATTGCTCATGAAGAATTGGCCTGCTAGCTTCTGGATAATCCTTCGATCGTTAGACGTTGCGTCTGATGGGAGAGTTCGATCTTCGAGATAGGCTTTGATGTCTGAATACAATGGCTTTTCTTCAGATTCTTCAACTTCGACGGGTAGGCAGTAAGCTGGCTCGTCTTGAAGTCCAATCTCAATAGGGTCAATGACTAAGTCCTCTGAGATACTGATCATGGAAGCGAGCGTTGCTAGTGCATCAGCAAATTGATTTTTGGCTCTCGGCATATAAGTAAATGAGATTCTATCGAAGCGTGAGCTTAGTTCCTCTAGATACTCATGGTAAGGGATCAATCTTTGCTCTCGAGTCTTCCATTCTCCAGTCGTCTGATAGACCACTAAGCTTGAATCTCCGAAAACATCGATCTCATCTACTTCGAGATCCAGTGCTGCTTTCAACCCTGCTATGCACGCTTCGTATTCAGCCTCGTTGTTAGAACATTGGAACTTTAGTCTGATTGCAATTGGCACGTGGGACCCATCTGGTTTGATCAAGACTGCCCCTATTCCGTTTCCCTTCTGATTTGCTGCCCCGTCAAAGTACATTTTCTAGCCCGGTTCTTCATCATCGTCTTCAATCTCAGTGAGCAATATGGCTTCGTCAGGAAAGTTTGTCTTCAATGGTTCATAATCAGGCAATGGATGCTCGGCTAAGTGGTCGGCGATGGCTTGCCCTTTGATGGCCTTTTGAGTGACATAGGTGATGTCAAACTCAGATAATAGTAATTGTCATTTCGCAGTACGACCCGTTAGTGCTGATTTTTCGAAGAGATACTTGAGCGGGTCCATTCGAGCAATGAGCATAGTCGAGTAGCTGAGGAGGTAGTGTCGTAGTCGTTGAGATGCCCATACCAGTGCGCAGCAAGTCTTCTCAAGTGCCGAATACTTCGCCTCATAATCAATAAATTTCTTGCTGAGATAGTAAATGGCATGCTCTTTTCTACCTGACTCATCGTGTTGCCCCAGTACACAGCCCATAGACGTTTCTTGCACCGAGATGTACATCAGTAAGGGTCGTCCTGGCGTAGGAGGAACCAAAACTGGTGGATTGAGCAGATATTTCTTTATCTTGTCGAAGGCTTCTTGACAGTCTTCGTTCCATGCTTTCGGCATATCTTTTATGAGTAGCTTAAATACTGGTTCACAGATAGGCGTGAGTTGTGCGATGAATCTGCTGATATATTGTATTCTACCTAGAAATGCTCGGACATCCTTTTCTGATACCGGTGCTTTCATTTCAAGAATGTACTTGGTCTTTGCTGGATCTATCTCAATGCCTCTTCTACTAACAATAAAGCCCAATAACTTGCCTGATGTTGCCCCGAATACACACTTTGCTGGGTTGAGCCTTAAGCTGTATTTCCTTAGCCTGTCGAACAACTTTTTCAGATTTACCAGATGGTCTTCTTCTATACCAGATTTAGCGATCATGTCATCTACGTAGACTTCCATTTCTTTATGGATCATGTCGTGGAACAAAGCTTTCATTGCGCGCTGATAAGTTGCCCCTGCATTTTTAAGCCCGAATGGCATAACTTTGTAATGAAACGTGCCCCAGGGTGTAATGAATGCTGTTTTCTCTTGGTCTTCTTCTGCCATTTTTATCTGATTGTACCCGGAGAAACCATCCATGAATGAGAACATACCATGCCCCGCTGTGCTATCGACTAGAGTGTCGATGTGAGGTAGTGGAAAATCGTCCTTAGGACTGGCCTTGTTCAAATCCCGATAGTCGACACACATTCTTACTTTCCCGTCCTTCTTTGGTACCGGAACGACATTGGCTAGCCATTCGGAGTACGTGGAGACTGCGAGAAATCCTGCTTGAAACTGTTTCATCACTTCGTCTTTGACTTTGAGTGTCCATTCTGGCTTAAGTCTTCTTAACTTTTGCTTGATCGGTTTGCTCCCAGGTGCGATCGGCAACTTATGAACAACAAGATCCGTGTCTAAACCGGGCATATCTTCGTAGGACCAGGCGAAGATGTCTTGATAGTTACGCAATAGTTCAATCATTTCTTCTTTTTGCTGAGGGGTTAACAAGGCTCCGATTTTTACAACACGTGGGTCATCTTCCGTGCCGAGATTAACTGAGTCTGTATCCTCAATGTTTGGCTGAACACCTTTTTCATGTCGTTCTAACAGGTCCTTGATTTCTTTAGGAGGGTATTCCACTTCGTCCTCAAACTCTTCTTCAATTCCCATGAGATCGAAGTCGAGTTCAAGATCGAAGTCATACTCGTCCTTTTCATATTCTGTTATGTCCAAAGGTCCATTCGATTGAAGACAAATCCCTTAAATTTTGAGAAAACTCTTTTTTTGATTTTTGGAATATATCTATTTTTTTGAGATTTTGAAAACTTTTTGATTTTTTTGTTTTTTGAAGACTTTTTGATTTTTTTGATTTTTGAAGAATTTTTGATTTTTTTGGTTTTTGAATGCTATTTTCCGGACATCTGAAATAAGAAGAACAATCATGCATTAGTAAAGATAGGGAGCCCTCAAAACAGTCTTTACCCGAGGACGAGGGCTCGTTATGATCCTCGGGCAAACTGATGTTGCCTAACGGCATTTTTTTTTTGAGGCTATGGTAGCCTCAAGGGTTAGAGGGAATTCTTCCCAATTGTGTAGTGTCTCCCCTTCTCTGAGGGGGCGGATGAGATGTGAAAGTGATTTGTTGGGTGATTCGATTGGTGGTTCGGAGATAACCATGATCTCCGATTGATCATTGATGTTGTCAGGTTGGGGCACAGTCCCTCCCAAACTCGGTGGGATGACGACTGATGCCCAGTCAATGCCGGTGGGAAAAGGTGATTCGTTCCCTTGGCTGGTAATGATTTCTACTTCGATGGATTTTGGAGCGGTCTCCGATGGACTTTCCTCGGAATCCCCATTGAACAAAACGTCAATGCCTTCTACGAAGGATGATTGGGACTCGACGATTGAGTCTTCTTGAAAGTGCAGTGGTGCGGTATTTACCGTTTTTACCCTTTTTGCCCGTGGTGGTTCTGATAAGTTGTCGGGTCTGATATGGGACTTTGAGAAGCTGACACTAATGTGAGGGACTCGGCTCGGGTTCCAAACATTCGATTCCAGATTTTGCTTTCTTGCTAGTCGAAGTTCTTTCTTCTTTTCTTTCATTTCTGCTATATCCTTCTTTGTGGGCTTGAACCCTAGACCAAAATAAGGAGTATATTTGCTTGCTTCGACTGGTGTAGCTCTTCCTCTTCCCCCTGGTCCCAACCCTTGCTTGGGCCGATAACCTCCCCTTTTCATGACCCGACTAACCATAAGGTTCGCACTCGATAGCTTTGCCTTTACCTTCTCCTTTCCCTTCTCGATGTGGTTGACAGCCGCGAATTGGTACGAATGGTAGAGTACCTTGTCCTTTGTCATTTCGATATCAATGAAAGACACGTCTGGGGCTCTCCCAGCTGGAATAAGGTTCTCTGCCAATACTGATATCATCCTCTGCCCCATGATAAATTTGACTCTTTGGTGCAATGAGGAAGGCACAGCCCCGGCAGTATGGATCCATGGTCTACCCAATAGTAAGTTGAATGTCGTTGGTATCTCCATGACCTCGAACGTTACTTCGAACGTACATGGGCCTATTGTGATTGGTAGGTCTACTTCGCCCAGCGAGTCCCTTCTCGAACTATCGAAGCCTCGGACGACCTTGTTATTGGGTTTCACATGCGACCAATCGGCGTTCAGCTTTCGGAAGGTCTCAAGTGGACAAACATTAAGCGCTGAGCCGTTGTCAATCAACACCCTGGCGACCATCATGCCCTTGCATATGACCATAATGTTTAGTGGCTCGACGTGCCCCGTTCCTTCAGGTGTAAACTCATTTTCTGTGAAGATAATAGGATTGGAGGCCATGATTTGGCTGACCGTTTGCTCTAACTGCGCCGGTGTCGTGGTCGAAGGTACATGTGATCCCCCTAGGACTTTCAACAATGCCTCTTGGTGCTCTTCCGATTTTTGTATTAGTCCTAGGATGCTGACTTGGGCTGGCTGCTTGTTCAATCTGTCTACTATGTTATGTTATCTCTTGAGGATGAGCTTAATAAAGTCTGTGGCTTCTTTGTCTGTTACTTTCACCTTTTCTTCCATCTTCTCATCCTTATACAACTTGCCTTTCCCCTTTGCTTTTCTTTTGTCTTCGTCGGTCACCTCTTCTGCAGTCTCTTTGCTTTCTTCCCTGATTTTCACCCCATTTTCTGACAATTTCTGGCACTTTCCCGCCCTGGTTATACGGCTGATATCAGCCACCATTGCTTTCTTCATTGTTTCAACCCCGGCGGTCGTGGTGATGGTAGTCTCATAGCTCCAAGGAATTGCCTGATCGGAGCTATATGGGAATGGTTTAGGTGAGTGTATGGTTATGGGGGGTGGATCGGGTTTCATATTGAGAGTGAGTGGAGGTGGTGGTGATTTGGATGTAGTGGTAGCAGGAGGAGTTGATGAAGTGTACGGGATAATGAATGGTGGACGTGAAGATGTAGTGTATGGTATGTGAAGAGGAGGTCGGGTTGATCCTTGAGAAGTTGGCGGTGTGTACGGTATGACAAGAGGGGGTCGAGTCGAACTTTGATGATGGGGTGATCCATAAGGTATGACCAAAGGTGGTCGGGTGGTAGTATCTTGATGAGGGGGATGGATGGTGAGGTTGGCCATTCCGAGAGGTAGCTGTGAATTCTGTGATGGATTTGTTGCATGGTGGTTGATCGTGTTAATTGTTGACATCTTTGATTTTTGGGTTAAGTGGACTCTGATTTTCGTCCCGACGGGTGCTATTAGATCTGAAGGATTGAAGTCAAATTCTTCGCAGATGACATTTACCCTGTGCCCACTCCCCTCCCCGTTATGAGTAGGTAGGGGGTTTTGATTGATGTTCTGTTGTTAGGGTGGGTTGGGAGGTCCATCCAGGATAAGAGCCTTCTTATCAATTAGATTCTGCACCTGATGTTTGAGCTGCCAGCATTGGTCTGTGGAGTATCCAGGTGCACCCATATGGAATTCACAGAATAAATTGGGATTGTACCCTGGCCCCTTGACAGCCTCAGGATTTGGCGGACGTTTTGCAAGATACTCACCCCTAAGCAAGATTGGCAGTAACTCAGATAGTGTCATGGGTAACCTGGTAAATACTCTATTTACTCGGTTCGGTCTTGCTTGCTGATTCTGCCCATACTGTTGTGCTGGCTGTACTGGCATGGCTTGTGGAGGAATTGTTCGGAAGGGATTCTGTGGTGCTGGAGCCCAAGCAGCTCGAGGTACTGGCGCCCAAGGTGCCTGTGGCCTTTGAGCTGGTGCCTGAATGATGAGAGGTTGGTTGGGTTGTACATTATTGACCTGGGTATCCTCTTTCTTTTTGACAAAAGGCACTGATTTCTTTTGTGCCGAGGTCCCCGCTGCTGCACTCAAGGCTGTAAAGTCAAATATTAGACCAGTTCGGATCCCGTCCTCGACTCGGTCTGCTACTTGAACTAAGTTTGAGAAGGTGCCTGTAGTGTGTCCAACCAAATGAGTGTAAAAGGCATGTCCCAGTGTCGAGATAAACGTAGTGTTCATCTCCTGTTCAGTCATCGCAGGCCGCACTTGTGAGGCGGACTCTCGCCATCTCTGGGCATATTCTTTCACTGTTTCTTTATGTTTCCTCGTCATCTTAGCCATATCATTTCGATCCAGACCCACATCTGTATTGAACCGGTAATTGTGCCAGAACATTTCAGCCAAGTCCTGCCAACTCTTGATGAGTGTATGGTCCAATCCTGAGAACCACTTGAGAGCCGGTCCTGTCAAGCTTCTTTGGAAAAGTTGTACCAATAGTCTGTCATCCTCGCCGTATTGGCACATTGATCCGCAATACAATTTGAGGTGTGACAGAGGACACCCAACACCATTATATTTCTCAAATTCAGGGCATTTAAACTTGGCTGGAAGCTGTGCGTTGGGATAGAAGCATAGGTCCCTGAACCTTGTTCCTCCCAGAGTATTTGTGCCTTTCATTCGCCGCATTTCCTCTTGGAGAGATTCAATCTGTCGGGCCATTTTGTCGTCGGTAGCACTCTTAGCTTCAGGAGCCCTAAAGTCACACTCGTCATCTGGGATCATCACGGGAGGTGGTGGGTTCTGTGGTATATAGAGCGGAGGACCCTGATATATTGGCACAGTAGGAGGTGGGGTGGTTTGTTGGTCTGGTCGTATTTGCTCAGGGGGTTCGGGGTTTGACCCGGATGCTTGATGCTGAGTTGCCTGTGCTTGCAGAAAATTAGTGCTACTCAAGACAGCCGCCAAGATTTGTTCCTGCCTCTTCGTTGTTTCTAACAGCTTTGCTATCATTGCATTAGCTTCGGCCAGTTCATTTGTCGCAGGTTGTGGTTCATCTGAGTTACTCATAGTCGATGAAGATGATCGGAGAAAGTATGGAGGCTTCTCAGGGAGTTTGTACTTTTTTCGTTTGGCCACCTGTGGGTACAGAAGACCAAGTGTTACTATCTTACTTACAAAAAGGGAAATGCATGATGTTTTATTAGGTCCGGTAATTATTATGGGATGGTACTCAAAAAGGGAAATTTAGTTAGGTGAGCTTGAAAATACGGTTCGTCAGCGCGGAGCTGGATTGTTTTTAAGAGAAAATAATTACATCAGCGCGAAGCTGGCATCGACACGGGGTCAGTAAAACGGTTTGAACAGAAATTACATCAGCAAGGAGCTGGCATCGACACGGAGTCGATAAATGTTTGAAAAGAAATTACATCAGCACGGAGCCGGCATCGACACGGAGTCGGTAAAACGGTTTGAAAAGAAATTACATCAGCACGGAGCTGGCATCGACATGGAGTCGGTAAAACGGTTTGAAAATAAATTACATCAGCACGGAGCTGGCATCGACACGGAGTCGGTAAAACGGTTTGAAAAGAAATTACATCAGCACGGAGCTGGCATCGACACGGAGTTGGTAAGGTATTTTGAAAAGAAATTACCTCAGCATGGAGTTGGCATCGACACGGAGTCGGGAAAACATTTTGAAACGAGATTACATCAGCGCGGAGCTGGCATCGACGCGGAGTCGGTAAGACATTTTAAAAAGAAATTACCTCAGCACGGAGCTGGCATCGACACGAAGTCGGAAAAATATTTTGAAACGAAATTACATCAGTGCGGAGCTGGCATCGACACGGAGTCGGTAAAACATTTTTTAAAAAAAGGTAATTTCATCAGCACGGGGCTGACATCGACACGGAGTCGGGAAGACATTTTGAAGAGACATTACATCAGCACAGAGCTGGCATTGACACGGAGTCGGTAAAACATTTTTTAAAAAAAGGTAATTTCATCAGCACGGGGCTGGCATCGACACGGAGTCGGGAAGATATTTTGAAAAGAAATTTATGAGATAAAATGAGTTAGAATAACCTATATTTTTGGCAGCCCCCAATTCAGTTCTCTGAAATCATCGTCGGCCAGGCGGATCTCCAAGGAAGAGGCGGCGCACAATGGCACTCTTAAATCACCTTGTTCCCTGAATAGACGTAGTCTATCCCCCTCGTATCAACAGGGTAAGATCTTTCTAGGCACCGACTTTGATCAAGGACTGCAATTGGTGCTTTGTTAACATCTTTTTTTTTTTTTGAAAAAGTTGAATGTGTTTGAGTCGATTGATTGGTTGTTATCTTTATTAGATCATAGATGGATCATAAACTTGATTCGCTATGGGTCGTGGACTTGATTTGTTGTGGATCTGGGTTGTGGACCCAGTTGAAGTGGATCTGGGTCGTAGACCCAGTTTGATTGGATTTGGGTCGTGGACCCAGTTGACATGGATCTGGGTCGTGGACCTAGTTGATTGGATCTGGGTCGTGGACCCAGTTGACATGGATCTGAGTCGTGGGCCCAGTTTGGTTGGATCTGGGTCGTGGACCCAGTTGGACATGGATCTGGGTCGTGGACCCAGTTTGGTTGGATCTGGGTCGTGGACCCAGTTGACATGGATCTGGGTCGTGGACCCAGTTTGATATGGATCTGGGTCGTGGACCCAGTTGGACATGGATCTGGGTTGGGAACCCAGTTAGAAACGGATCTGGGTCGGAGACCCGATTTAAGATGGATATGGGTTGTGGACCTAGTTGGAATGGATCTGGGTCATGGACCCAGTTAGAAACGGATCTGGGTCATGGACCCGATTTAAGATGGATCTGGGTTGTGGACCCAGTTTGGTTGGATCTGGGTTGTGGACCCAGTTGGAATGGATCTGGGTCGTGGACCCAATTGGAAACGGATCTGGGTCATGGACCTAGTTTGATATGGATCTGGGTCGTGGACCCAGTTTGATATGGATCTGGGTCGTGGACCCAGTTGGACATGGATCTGGGTTGGTAACCCAGTTGGAAACGGATCTGGGTCGTGGACCCGTTTTGAAGTGAACACTCGATGAAGGACAAGTTTGATTATGACTGAGATTGATAGTGAGCCGCGTTGGGCAAAATTCGTTTGGAGCGGGATCAATTATGAGTGGTAGGCCCTGAGTTTTATAATAAAGTGAATCATTTGATCATTTTCAAGCTTTAAAACTCAAAAATAAAAAAACTTCGAGAAGGAAAGTTGTCAAGACTAACATAAAGAACAAAATGAGCACAAAAAAAATTTTTTTTTTTTTTTTTAGGGTCCGTTTTTCAAGTACGGACCTAAAACTTTTTGGCTGGTCCGTGCTTCAAGTACGGACCAAAATATCAAAATTTTTTTTTTTTTTGTTTTTTTGTTTTTTGGGGTCCGTTCTTCATGCATGGACCTAACACTTTTTGGCTGGTCCATGCTTCAAGTACGGACCAGAACATCAAAAATATATTTTTTTCTTTCACTGGTCCGTGCTTCATGCACGGACCTAAGAAAATTTGCCCAGTCCGTTTTCTAAGCACGGACTTGACAATATTTCTTGAGTCCGTGCTTCAAGCACGGACCAGAACCTTTTCTGGCCTTCCAACCTTGCTCTGTTTTTTATCCTCATCCTATTTTGGCCATGTTTTTCTGGATTTTGAGGCACATAGCCTCTGTTTTTTGGCTTGGGCCACAAAAATGTCACTTTTTTTTTTTTGATACATATGATGACATGAAAAAAAAAAACAGATTTCCCCCTTTTACCTAGGGGGACATATAAATGAGAACAAAAATAAAAATCCTAAAAATCTATACAACTTGCCTTCGCGGGCTTAAAAAAAAATACATCACATATGAACACGGGATGGATACGGAATTAGCTTTGTAAGCCTTAGTGTCCTTTTTCTATTAATTACGCTTCGATGCATGCAGTTTGTAGGTGGTTTTTCGGCTACCCATTCTTCAAACCTCGATGTACACCGAAGTGTACATGTCTTAGGTTGGTGAATGGGGTGGATGTTCTCCTCCCAGCCACCCAAAATAGCGATCTCGGGGGCTTGAGAGTACCGGCATCCGGGGTTAGAAAATTAAATGGGAGGGGGGGTGGCTTATGCATAGGGGTATGAATCGCATGTGTATGTGCGTGCATTTTTTTAATAGTATCCATCCTTACATCCCTTGTCCAAAAATAAAATAACGTGGTAACCTCGGATTCGATATTTTAAAATAAAAATAAAATAAAATTGAAGAAAAATCTGATGTGTGCCCTCAAGTGTGAGGGACTTTTAATGTTGGTTTCAATCATTAAGGGCACCCTTATGAAGAAGGGGCCCTTTGGTGATTTAACCCATGGGGTGTGTGCAAGTGTGTAGGAGAGGGAAAAAGTAGAAGAGGGGATGTGGAGGGGGTGTTCCTTTTGTTGAACCCACCTTGTCCCAATCTTGATCTTCAAGTATGTCTTCCCTTGAGTTGACTTGGACTTGCTTGAGGTTGTAGAAGATTGAGTTGAGTTGAGAGTGAGGTGTTGAGAGTAGAGTAGAGTAGAGAGATGTTTTTTTTTTAGAGGATTTTTTGTCAAATTTTCATTAGTTGTGGTGAGGGGAGAATGGAGGGGTTTTTATAGAGGTTGGAGAGATATTTTGAGGGTATAATGGGGTGAATGAAGAGAATAATGGATAATGGCATAGGTTTGAGAGGAGAGGGGTATGAAATTTAAGATGGAAATAAGGGTAGTTTTGTAATGAGGGAAATGGGTTATGTTTTAACCCAAATGGTTTGGATCTTACCCAAATCCATTTGGGTAGAGTGTTTGGTGGGGTGAGATGAGTGATGGTTGATGGGTGTAAGAGAGTTGTTTGGAGAATGAGTGTAGAGATGGTTGAAGAGGTAAGGTGTTAGATTTGAGATGATGTGTAGTATAAGAGGTTGATTGGTTGGATTTTGGGAGAGGTGAAGGGATGAAGACATGTGGCAAATGGGGAGATGATGAGATTGGTTGATTGGTGATGGTGGTTAGATGATTAGAGAGAAGAATATGGGAGGTATGGGTTGAGGTATGGGTTGAGGTGATTTTATGGGAGTGTTTTAAGGGAAAGTGATGGATAGATATGGGTTGTGATGTGGGTGGTTGATAGTGTTAGAGAATGGGGAATAGGTTAGGGTATGGGTTGTGAGGTGGGTGGTTGATGATGAGAGGATGGGGAATAGGTTAGGTTAGGTTAGGGTAGGGTTATGGGTTGAGTTGTTGGTTGTTGATGATGAGAGGATGGGGAATAGGTTAGGTTAGGGTAGGGTTATAGGTTGAGTTGATTAGATGAGGGAGGTGGAAGGAGATGATGACATGTGTCATCTCTTGGTGATTGGTTTGATGTGATGATGGTGGGTTGGATTGGATTTGGGTAGTGAATTGGGCTTAGGTTAGGATTTGGGCTTAGATTGGGTTGGGTTAAAGTTGGATAAAGTAGTTTGGGTTTGGGTGTGGGCTTGGATGGGGAATTGAATGGTAATGAGGATGGACTTGGATTTAATAAGAATGATTGGGCTTGGGTGGAATAGATGGTTTTGGGATTCATGGGCCACGTGAATAGGATTGGCCCATTTATTTTGAGGAAAACAAGACTTTTGAAGGTATGGGCATTGAGGGCCCAATACGGTTTTTATTTTTGTTTTTGGGTATTTTGGCGTCGAGGGCCCGCTCAAATTCGGGTGTCTACAGTAAGTATGGTGGAGCTCACCGCTGTCAAACAAAGGAAGGATGAACCAGTCATCGAGTACATAGAGCGATGGAGAAATCTTTCCCTCAACTGTATGGATCGACTCTCGCAATCTTCTGCTATCAAGATGTGTGTTCAAGGGATGCACTGGCAACTCCTTTACATCTTGAAAGGAATCAAGCCACACACTTTCGAAGAGCTTGCTACTCGAGCCCACGACATGGAGCAGAGTATAGCTGTGCATCAGACTCCACGACCAAGCGAGCCTCGAAGGCAAGAAAAGAAGGATGGCAAGTCCTTCAAAACTAAGGAAGTCTTATCCACCACTACCAGCAAACCTGTCAAAATCATAGGTAAAAGAAGAGAAGATCAGCCACGAGCTGATTCAACACAAGAAAAAGGAAAAGCCTCGAAAACTCTCAAAGAGGTTGAGGCAAAAGAATACCCTTTTCCCGATGCTGATGTCTTGGGCATGTTCGAAGAGCTACTGAAGTTAAAGCTCATCGAACTTCCAATACCCAAACGACCCGAAGAAACAGGTCGCGACAATGATCCGAGGTATTGTCGTTATCATAGGGTGATTAGTCACCCAATTGAAAAATGTTTCGTCTTCAAGGAGAAAATCATGGATTTGGCACGTTAAGGGAAAATTGAACTTGACTGTGCCGAAAATGTTGCTACTTCCAACATGACATCTGTCACATTTGGATCTTTTGATCCAATATTCTTGACACGTCAGTATGCTACGCAGATTCCATCTCCTCAGATCACCAAAATTTTACCTAAACCATCACAACTCATGTCCGTACATTTTGATGTTGAAAAGGCCCATCCCACGCTGGGGTAAGGCCACATCAAAGAAAAATCATCACCTTTCCCACTTCACTTCAACAAGGACTACAATCTCATTCGGCTTCAAAATCAAAGTCAGACATCTCAGAGTCTGCTTCAGTTGATGATGAAGGGTGGACAGTTGTCACTCGTCGAAAAAGACGTCCTACATATGTGCCGACTCCTTCTATTTCGAAGCCAAAGAGAAAGAGAAGAAAGTCAAAACCAAGTACAGGGTCAAAGAAACGAAAGAGAGCAACAAAGAAGAAGGCTTTCCGAGTTCCGCCCGCAGACCCTGAAGACATCTTTCAACAACCTCCCCGTGTGCCGGTTACTCTTTTAGAATTCTTACCAAGGAAGCTCTTAAAGGAAGGCTGCACGGTTTCATGTCATCAAGTGGAAGCGGAGGTGCTTGAAGATAATATCGATAGTTGATCAGAAGAACATCCTGGATCTTCCTGTGATGGAGACCAGAAACTTGAGAAAAACAATAACACCTCGAAAACAGAAGATTCGCAGGTCGACTTGGATTTGTCCAGTAAATTTCAAAAAGTTCAGCTTACTTCAAAGCAAAGCTCAACTGAATCAAAGCAAGAAGTTCAACCTAACATAGATCTACCAGAAGATGGTTTGTGCATGGCCACAATCACCTTTACTGACGAGGATCTCCAATTGGGGTCTCGACCTCACAATAGGCCGCTTTATGTTACAGGTTATGTGAGGGAAACTAAAATTCAAAGAATCCTCCTGGATTGTGGTTCTGCGGTCAACATCATGCCAATTCGTACTATGAAACAAGTTGGCATCTCATCAGATCAACTTGCTCGCAGTAAGTTGATGATTCAGGGCTTCAACTTGGGAGGTCAAAGAGCGATCGGCATGATAAGAGTCAAGCTCTCTATTGCAGATTTGGAGTCAACAGCGCTTTTCCACGTGATTGATTGTAAAACTTCATATCACTTACTTCTCGGTCGACCATGGCTACATGAAATTGGAGTAGTACCATCCACATTACATCAATGCTTCAAGTATTACCAAGATGGTGTGCAGAAGCGTGTAATAGCCGAAGATCAACCGTTTGACAAGGCAGAAACGTATTTTGCAGATGCGAAATTCTATTTTGAAGGGGATGTCATTCAAGAAGCACTTCCAGTTTCGGTACCTCCTTCGAGTAAGCAAAAACCTGACAAAGGAAAGCATGCTATGAATGACGCTGATAAGATTTCTCCCGATTTTCAGCTTCAAAAAGAACGAAATAAGAAGCAAGAACTAGAAACTCGACATATGAAAGTGGGTCAATCAATGGTGGACGCATCATCCACAGTTGTATCGCCAACCCCAATGCTTCGCTACGTGCCACAATCAAGACGGAAGCCGGGACAATCACCTTTCAAAGAGATTTCTTCAAAGACTAAACTTCCTGTCTCTAAAATCGAATTGGAGACGTTGAAAGAAGAGTTGACATTCCCGGTTACACCTCTCCAAAAATCTTACATAGTAAGGACACCCGTGGAAAACGTTGTCCCAACTACGTCAATTGCGAAGAACCATGAAGACAACCTCGCAAAAGTAGAGTCCAAAAGTTGGTTCGGTCCTAAAACTTCAAAGTTATTCGAAATTGCTGGTTACGGAAAAGGTGAACCCGTACGATTGGACGAACTACTACCAACTGATCAAATTCATGGTTTGACTGCAACACAAGTCAAACTCGTTCGAGCTGGAGAAAAAGTTTCATTCACACGAGCGGGACTAGGTTATACGTCAGAAGCTCCAATCAAAATTTTCAAGATAAAGACGGCTGCTTTGCAACATACTACAGTAGAAATCATTGATGAGTCTGAAGAAACACCAGTTCCACGAACATCGGTCTTTGATCGAATTGGTGGCCACGTCTCGACCACGTCGGTATTTGACCGATTAGGTGCTTTAGATGATCATCATGATGTACGGATTCATAAACCTCGTGCGTCTGCTATATCTAGACTTGGTCAGAATGTTGGGGTAAAAATACGAAAAGAATCGCGACGCCGACCTAAGCCAATGAATAAACATGTGGAGCATAAAGATAGTAGTGGCTTGCATAGCACTATTCCATCTCGCATGAAACGACAAAAGACTTTAGAAGTCTCGATATCAGTTGCATTGGTTGTGAAACGACGCACCTTCATCCTCACAAACCAAACAAGCAACAGCAGAACTTCAACTGTTGAAACAGACAATTCTGAAGATGTCGTTTCGGTAAATCATATTACCATCGAGGAATTCCCTGAAGAGGATTCTACGTCGTCAGATGAAGAACTCGAAAATGCTCCACCGGTCTTTGAAGAAGGCGGACAAGCCACTGTAGATGACTTAAAAGAAATAAATCTACGGACAATTGAAGAGCCACGATCTACGTTCGTTAGCACTCTTCTAAACCAGCGTGAAGAAGCCGAGTACCTCAAGTTGCTACAAGAGTACCGAGATGTATTTGCTTGGACTTACAAAGAAATGCCAGGACTTGACCCGAAGATCGCTGTTCATCAGCTCTCAGTTAAACACGGAGTTCGCCCAATAAAACAGGCACAACGTCGTTTTCGGCCAGAGTTGATACCACAGATTGAGACAGAGGTCAACAAGTTGATAGAAGCTAGCTTCATCCAAGAAGTAAAGTATCCAACCTGGATTTCCAACATAGTTCCAGTAAGAAAAAAAATGGACAAATTCGAGTATGTGTCGATTTTCGTGACTTGAATAATGCATGTCCAAAAGACGATTTTCCGCTCCCAATCATAGAACTTATGGTTGATGCGACTACAGGACATGAAGCCTTATCTTTCATGGATGGATCTTCTGGTTACAATCAAATTCGAATGTCACCAAAAGACGAGGAGCTTACAGCCTTTCGTACCCCAAAATGTATATATTGTTACAAAGTTATGCCTTTTGGACTTAAAAATGCTGGTGCCACTTACCAGCGAGCTATGCAAAAGATCTTTGATGACATGCTACATGATAGAGTCGAATGTTATGTTGACGACCTAGTAGTAAAGTCCAGAAAAAGAGAAGATCACTTGCAACATCTACGTGATACCTTCGACAGATTACGACGGTACCAGCTCAAAATGAATCCATTAAAATGTGTTTTTGGAGTCACCTCGGGTAAATTTTTGGGATTCGTGGTTTGGCATCGTGGTATTGAAATCGATCGAAACAAGATTGAAGCCATTCAAAAGATGCCGGCACCAAAGAACATTCATGAACTCAAGAGTCTACAAGGCCGACTTGCTTACATTCGTAGATTCATTTCAAACTTAGCTGGGCGTTGTCATCCCTTCGGTCGATTGATGAAGAAAGATACATCATTTGAATGGGATGAAGCTTGTGAGAATGCTCTGAAAAGCATCAAGGAGTATCTTCTCAAGCCTCCTGTTCTTTCTGCACCAATTCCTGAAAAGCCACTGATTCTCTATATTAGTGCACAAGAAATGTCACTAGGAGCATTGTTGGCTCAAGAAAATGATGAAGGAAAAGAAGGTGCACTCTACTACTTGAGTCGAACTCTTGTTGGAGCAGAAGTAAACTATTCACCCATCGAGAAGACATGTTTAGCGCTCATCTTTGCCACAAAGAAACTCCGGCACTACATGTTGTCGCACACAATCCGACTCACTGCGCGAGCTGATCCACTCAAGTACATCATGACAAGGCCAGTCTTGTCGGGAAGACTAGCTAAATGGGCCCTTCTCTTATCAGAATTTGAAATTATTTACATCCCTCAAAAGGCTGTAAAAGGGCAGGCGTTAGCCGATTTTCTTGCTGATCATCCTATTCCAGCTGAATGGGAATTGTCTCACGACTTGCCTGACGAAGAAGTATTCTCTATTGATGTGCTTCCAGCTTGGAGAATGTTCTTTGATGGCGCAGCTAGAAGAGATGGAGCGGGGGCAGGTGTAATTTTTATCACCCCACAAAATGAAGTATTGCCATTCTCGTTTGCCTTGACGAAGCTATGTTCAAACAATATTATAGAATACCAATCTCTGATCATTGGTTTAGAACTCGGGCTAAAGATGAAGTTACACCAACTCTACGTGTATGGGGACTCACAACTTGTCATTAACCAACTCTCAACAGAGTATGACGTTCGAAAGCATGAGTTAGTGCCTTATCACTACTATGCTTTACAACTGGTAAGACAATTTGAAGACGTCATCATTAGGCATATTCCAAGAGCTGAAAACAAACAGGCTGACGCTTTAGCTAGTCTTGCTGCAAGTTTGGCCATGCCAGAAGGAGAGACAATGAGTATCCCTATCTGCCATAGGTGGGTATTACCTCCTTTGATAGATGAAAATTGTGAGTCTCACAAAGCAAACGTTGTTGAAATAGCCGAAGTCAAAGATTGGAGACAGCTACTTATTGACTATCTACAACATGGGAAGCTGCCAGACGACCTAAAGCACAAAATCGAAATACGTCGTAGGGCACCTCGATTTTTGTATTTCAACGATAAGTTATATCGTCGCTCTTTCGACGATATCTTAATGAGATGTCTCGGAGATGATGAAATCCGAGATGCTTAAGAAGAAGTACACTCTGGAGTGTGCGGTTCACATCAGTCAGGGCCGAAACTCTATCACAGTCTGAAGAGGATGGGATTTTACTGGCCTACTATGGTGAAAGATTCTTTAAACCATGCAAAGAGGTGTAAAGCTTGTCAATTTCATTGAGATTACATTCGTCAACCACCGGAGCCATTGCATCCTATAATCGCATCTTGGCCCTTTGACAGGTGGGGACTTGATGTCGTTGGACCACTCCCAAAATCTTCAAGGCAACATCTCTATATCCTCGCCGCAACAGATTACTTTTCTAAGTGGACAGAAGCAGTTCCCCTTCGAGAGGTCAAGAAAGAAACGGTAGTTGACTTCATCAAAAGTAATATCATCTTCCGTTACGGCATTCCACGATATATCATGACAGATAATGGGAAATCTTTTAGCAATACGTTGATGGATCAATTCTGCATGAAGTTCAACATTAAGCAGAGATGTTCTACAATGTACAACACTGCAGCAAATGGACTCGCCGAAGCCTTCAACAAAACTCTTTGCAAGCTTCTTGAGAAGGTTGTCTCAAAATCGAAAAAAGATTGGCATGAACGAATTGGATAAGCATTATGGGCATACAGAACCTCATACCGCACCTCCACACAAGCCACACCTTACTCATTAGTTTATGGAGTTGAAGCTGTTCTCCCATTGGAACGACAAATACCTTATTTAAGGATTGCAATCCAAGAAGGTCTAACTTGCGAAGAGAATGTCAAATTACGTCTAGCTGAACTTGAAGCATTGGACGAAAAGAGATTGGAAGCACAACAACGACTAGAGTGTTACCAAGCCCGTCTGTCACGTGCATTTAATAAGAAAGTCCGACCACGTTCTTTTCAAGTTGGTGATTTAGTTCTCGCTGTACAACGACCAATCATCCTCTCACACCGTTCTGGAAAGAAGTTTGATCCAAAATGGGATGGGCCTCATGTAGTGAAAGAAGTATACACTAATGGTGCATACCTTCTTGTAACACCAGAAGGATTACGTCTTGGTCCAATTAACGGCAAATTCCTAAAAAGATACTATGCTTAAAAGAATGACGCTCCCCAGCACGAGCCTAAACTGTTTGACAACGCTCCCCAGCACGAGCCTAAACTGTTTGACAATGCTCCCCAGCACGAGCCTAAACTGTTTGACAATGCTCCCCAGCACGAGCCTAAACTGTTTGACAATGCTCATTATCGTACGAGCTTAAATTACATGATACTCCTGACCCGCATGAGTTAAAACTGTGAACGGTCCAAAGTTTAAAAAAAAAAAATTGAGCTCGCTAGATTGAAAACCCGATAGGGCGGTCTAGGCAAAACTTAGAGCATTATCCATCTGAACTACGTTATGGTTTGATCCCATTTCTGGGTTCGTAGGCAGCCTATAAAGTTACTTCAGGTTCAACCACATCAAAAAAAAAAAGAATAAAAAAAAAATCATCATGCTCAATAATGCTCTGATGCTAGAGTTTGGCCAACCGACTGGACAAATGATTCGTCGCATGATTTTTCTAACCAGTTGACGTTTGTCAGTCAATTGACGTTGTGATGCTGCTAATCAGTTGACGTTGTGTACTCTTAAGCATTGTTGATGAATAACTACTTTAAAGATTGACCAACCGGCTGGACAAATGATTCGTCGCATGGTTTTTTCTAACCAGTTGCGTTTGTCAGCCAATTGACGTTATGATGCTTCTAGCCAGTTGATGTTGTGCACTCTTAAGCATTACTGATGAACAACTGCCTTAAAGATTAGCCAACCAGCTGGACAAATGATTCGTCGCATGATTTTTCTAACCAGTTGACGTTTGTCAACCAATTGACATTATAATGCTGCTAGCCAGTTGATGTTGTGCACTCTTAAGCATTATTGCTGAACAACTGCTTTAAAGATTGGCCAACTGACTGGACAAATGGTTCGTCGCATGGTTCTTCTACATATGCATCGTTTATCACGCAATACTTTTAACAATTCAACATTGGCCACCGCTAAGCAGACTAACAGATAAATGTTCTAAAAGTTGACTGATAAAGGTTATAAGTTCTCAATTTGTAATTCTGATTCAATTCATAAGAAAGGAAATGCGAGGATGACAAAGTTTAAAGAAAATATATGGGAAGAATGATTAAGACCCATACCTTCCTGTGGTTTCGAAGCTGTAGTCGAGCTGCAATCGATTCAAAAGAATCAAATTTTTATATCAATGCTATTGATAATCTTGGATCTGTAAGAAAAAGAGAAATCATAAAGAAATTTCAGCATTAGATTGGATTGTGATGCACAATGTTCAAGTATTCATTGGTGAATAAATTGATGAAAATGAAGTTGAATGTTATTTTCAATCACCACGTTTTAGTGACCAAAAAAAAAAAGGAAACCTGAATGTCGAAGATATTAAGGCGTGAAACATGGATTTTAAACTAAATCCATTGTGTGTATTTAAAACTCTTGTTGAAAAGTTTTGGAGGAGAATGCGCTAACTTTGTTCCATTTTGTGAGAGAAGTGTGAGATCTTTTGCTTCGTTGAATATGAGAACACATGTACAGCAAACCCAACTTTGAGGTTTAAGTAATTAAGCTCAAAGAAATCTTTAATGGGCTTGGTGTCTTTTGATTACTCAAGTCTCATACCCATTTACTAGTTCTGCCCCATATGACGTTACAAGCTTTCCTTCGAAGTCTGATTTACAATGGAAAAGTTGAAGGTCGATCATCCAATTCAGTCGGTCGTGAATGTAGTGATTACAATCATATTTCATCTCATTCCAACCAGATCTGCGTGTTCTGCCCCTGTAAAAATACGAAAAAAAAAGAAGAATATGTGAATTGATCATGATGCTATTGGAGATCAACAAACCACCATGTATCATCTTGTGAGATGGATTTTCAAACCCGAAATTCAGTTTGGTCTTCATCCACCATAGCTACCTTTGCCATCATCTATGTTGCTGCCATTGACATAGACAAATCTATTCTAAGAGGAAATAAGGAGGTTAGAGAGATGAAAAAGCAATTGCTCATCACTGCAACCGTCCGTGGCTGCTATGTTGTTGCCTAACAACCATCTCTCATTGGTAGAATTGAGGTTCCCACGGTTCCAGTTGGAGCGCATCACGTTATGATTGTCCAATGCCATTACAAAGATCTAACGATTCAAGAGATTATCTTCAGCTACGAACAAACTATGTTAATCCCCTGCTCTCACACCGTTCGATCCTCGAATTCAAAGATTGAATAGCTGAGAAGCCTCTTCGTCACTACTCGCATTGTAGCCGAGGCTTGGCTATTAATGGAGCATAACGACTTATCTAGAGTGCAACATGTACTTTCTTCGGCTTGTGCGCTATTACTCCAATCGAACACAATCTCCTTTGATGAGTATCTCCGCGGCTTGGAAGCCGAATTGAAAGAGCTACATTGGCGCAGGCAGCATCACCATCAACAACAACTTTAGCAGATCCAACAGAAGAGAACGAGTGAGAGAGAGATGCAATTTTTCTTGATTAGAATGGAGAGCCTCTTACGCCAACATCAGCTTGGAGAGCCGCTGAACAACTGACTAAAGTAGCCATCATGAGGAAGTCTATGATAAAGTGAGCGATTTGCACGACTCTGAGATACGCCACCACCGTCTTCTTCATTACCTTCTCATCTGTCAAGCAACTCGCCCAGACATTGCTGCTGCCATTGATGTGGGTAGTTAGTAATTAAAAAAAAAAAAAAGAAGATGAAGAGGAGACGTCATACCTGGTTAGTGTTGTTGCTTCCAAAAACAAACCAGCCCCAACCTCTATTTCAAATAATGGTTGGAATAAGAAAAGAATGTCGCTCGGAGTAGCTCAAATTCTTTTTACAATTCTGATTCTGAAAAAACATTAACCCAATGTTACTGTTGCCATGTTGAAGAAGTTTCTAATGTCGATTGTAAGGAACGACTCTGCTCCAGTCCCCAAGAAGAAACCCGATCTTACTGTTCTTCCCCCTCCCCTAAACTTCTTTGTTCATCAAACAAAACTCCTAAGATGGGTAAACCCATCAAGAAATTTTTCGAAGAGGTAGTTGTTGCTGCCCCCTTTGATGTTCCTTCATCAAAATCTGAAAAAAAAAAAAAAAAAAAAAAAAAAAAACAAAGAAGGAAGAGGAGACGAACAGTAGATGGCGAACCTTATACAGCAGCCATGTGCTCTGTTTATTGAAACAGAGTCCTTCTTGAAGCCGCCTCTCTTGGTGTTTGTGATTAAGTGAAAGAGGTTCACGGTTTTATTTGGATTCCAAAATACCATGAGTAAGACTAGACTTACTAACTTGTAAGATTTCTCATCTTACTAAGGTTGTTGAGTTCTCCTAATGGCATCTAAAAACACGATCTGATTATCTCCAAGCCCCTAAAAGAAGGTGATTGGTATCTCATGGGGAACTTAAAAAAAAGAGTTATCTAAACATACTCAATTTCCTAGATCCGTTGTTAGATTTGGATCAAAATCTATGGAGATTTAGTTAGAGAAGAAGTCTATTTTAAGAGATTTCCAACAAATTGGGGAAATACGGGAACAGAAAACTTCCTAAGCACAGTCAACTTCTTTGATCTCAAGGTTTGAAAGGGACTCTTCATTTTGGGAGAACCTTTATTAAATCGGCCCATTGTTAGTCCATATCAACCCAACTCGGTTGAATATTAAGGAAACCCGGTTACAAAACTCATTATGGGAACACTTCGGATAAAGATTAA
Source organism: Akebia trifoliata (assembly GCF_017979445.1). NCBI lineage: Eukaryota > Viridiplantae > Streptophyta > Magnoliopsida > Ranunculales > Lardizabalaceae > Akebia > Akebia trifoliata. The sequence goes on from NC_141376.1 coordinate 24,452,952, forward strand.
AAAAAAAGGCTTGGGCATTTCTACTTGAAAAAAAATTGGTCAAGTCTGCAAATAACAAAAACCCTTGATCTTTTTTCTCAAAGCTCCACCTTGCCACTGTGCACAAATTAAAGAGATGAAGGAAAGACGCCCATCACTTTGCCACCTTTATCAACTTCAAGCCTTGGTGCTACCATTAACATGGGTGAGGTGGAAGACTTGAAGATCAACATTAGTCCCAATCAGAACTGTTTAATAACTTTCATCAAATGCCTTCCCTTTAATTTGTCCCAATCAAGACTCTCCTCTTTGGTTCGGTTGATAAAAAAAAATTCAGAGAAGCCCAAGGTCTAAAGCCCAAGTCCATCGGAAATGAATGAGAAATACTACTACTAATGATGCATTGCTAAAGTATACACTGTACCAGATTGTAGTATGCTCATTGAGGCTCGTGCTTTCCTAGCATCTCAACTGTCTATTTGATGGATAACTTCAATGTTTTCCATACTGTTAAAAAAAAAAAACATCACTCTCTCTCTTTGCTGTGAAATAAAAGGATTGGGAGTGGGTTTTATTTCCACACATCTGGAGCACACAAGTTTTAGTAGAGTTGCTTTCAAACTTAATCCTAATTATTTGATAAATAAAACTTTAAGAAATATCGACTTTTTAGGAGTCGTTAGGTCTAAAATTCCACTTCAAGCTCTCTTGTGGGGGTGTGAGAGTTGTGGGTCTCCAATTCAACTCCAAGAAGCAAGCTCCAATATCACACATTAATGGTGTATGTAGTAGGCTTGGAATCTAACTACGAGGCCGATGTGCAGTAAAGCTAGTGGTGATATCTTAGTGCCAAAGGTCATATAGTTGGAATTGCAAGTTGAAGTTGTGGATTGCCAACTTCTCAAAGCTTACATATTTGCCAACTCCTCAAGTCTTATAAAAGACAAAAGCTAGGATCTTCTTAATGTTTGACTTGGGTGGAAAATGGAAGCACAAGTGAAAAGCACTCATCCTAATAAAAGCATCATGTTCCTATCGGTGTGATCAAGGATAAATCGTCTATGATTGCGATTCCGACAACGTAACGATGAGTTTGAAAAAAAAAAGAAGTGAGAACTTGTTGTCTCTCGGTTACAAAGCTTGTTAGGGGAACACGTCGGATCAACAAAAAAAAATGTTGACACATTCACCAAAGCATATCACACACTAGTCAAGATGATCAAGAATGCATCATTGCTAGCTACGCATCAAATAATGCATCCTTGAGGGGGCATTTGTAGGCACCAAAATTTTGAGAAGGCCTTTACAAATTTTATAAATAAAAATCCCTAATTTTATTAATGGGCTTCAAATCCAAATTGAGTCCATTAAATGGGAACGTGCCCCCCTACAAGTTTGGGTTTTGGGCTTTCGCAGATAAAGCTCATGATCCTATAAATTCAAGTGATCCACATTAAATATTGGGCCTAATACCCAAATAAATAAATTTGGCCCAATAATAATCCATAAAATTGGATTTGGACAAATTTAGCCTTTTAAACAAATCAATTAAGCCTTCTTAAGTTGGGGGTATAATTGGAAAGCTAAATTATCTTTAAATCTATAAATACAAGAGCCTCTCTCATTGAGAGGGGAGCTGGATCACTTTCTCTCAGAAGACAGAAGCTCTCCCTCTAGAGAAGAAGAAGCTCTCAAGCCCTCCTCCAGAGACAAAAGCAAAGTTCTTCAGAAATCCGCACTCCGACTAAAGAGAAGATCAAGCATAAAGCCCTTCTCCGGAATCCAAGCAACCTTCTCAGCCGATAAAGCGCAAAGCCCGGAGAGAAGAAGATCTACAGAAGCCTCTACAGAAGATCAAGCACAAAGCAAAGCCACCGTTCAAGCAACCTTCTCAGCCGATAAAGCGCGAAGCACGGAGAGAAGAAAAGCTACATACATCGTCACTATTTTCTGTGCTTGACTGTTAATCAGAGGAAACACTGAGATCTGTATCCACTTTTCATCAAAAATCAATAAAATCATTTGCGATTATTTTTCACGGATCTCGAGGTAGATCCGTAGAAATTTATTGTCGACAGAGTGTTCAGAGTTGTAACCTTAGTTTTATTCTTCGCTGTGTTGATTTGAAAATTGGCGAAGTCAACACAACCAATTACTTGGATTTCAAGGTGACTCGGACTCGCTAAGTCATCAATTTGACTCGATTTGCATCGGAGTTGAGTTTTAAAACTATGGCTATAACTATACTAGCAATGTTTTCAATACTGAAATCAACAAAAAAAAATTCATATATTTTTGGCAGCGATGGTACCAGGGTTCAATTTTTGTGGATCAATTCATATATATTACATATTGAAAAAAGTTTGTGTAAATTGTATCAATTCATATTAATGAAATTATATTTTTCTTTCCCAAAATCATATTTGGAAAAGGAAATTTTAAATTTTATAAATTTAAAATGGATCAGGAAAATTGTTGATTCACTTAGATTGGTGGTTGAAAAATTGGTTATGTAAAAAAAATTAAGAGTTCTTCAAAATATTATGATTTTATTTGAATTGGACCAACTTCATTAAGTCCGCTCATTTGTTCAAATCAGTACATAAAATACTAATAACTAATGTCTCAGAGTTTTTTAACAAATAACTAAGATGTGAACCCTATTGTTCCTACTTAACCAAGCTAGGGCAGTCCTCAATACATGTGGCATCATGTTTTTGGTTAATTAATCACTTAATCTGAGATTTTGTGAAATCTCGAGATTTAATGGAGTTGTTTTACATTTAAAGCTATTTTTAGAGAACATGATACAAAATATAATTATAAATTCTAATATATTTAACGAATCTGGACTCGTGAATCATTGAGTTAACTCGACTAAAGGCTTTATTTACATCTGAACTTATATTTTGCAGATGGTGGGATAAAACAGGTTCTGGACCCAACAGGAAATGTGAATTTAAGCCGATTTCAGCAGTGGAGAAGTGCCTATGAGTGTATGCAAAATGTAAGAATCTTTGATTATTTCTCCTAAAGCTGTTAATAGATCAGGTCTAGATCCGATCAGGTTGATCTGAGACCCGATCCGATAATTATCAGATTCAGTCATTCTCAAGTTGAGTTATTTATTAGGTCCAATATTAGGATCCTAATCCAATCAGATAAAAATTGTATTTGATATACAAATTATAAATAAACTTCATATATATATATATATATATATATATATAGAAAAGAGTTGTATAGTAAATCTTATGAAGTAGACACCGTTTCCTATTCTATAGGAGCTGAATTCCTTCCTATCTTGATCTGACTTTAAAGAGTCATGATTTCCAGACTTGAAATTTGTACTCAATCAGTACGCGGTTGACAAGGGCACAAAACCTTAGATTCTGTTTTTGGGGATACACAAGGCAAAAAGATCGATGGTTCTGTTTGCTTTCCACGTCAACAGACTGAGTGAAAATTTTCAAGTCAGAAATCATTAGTGGACTTAAAAAAGGAGAGAGAGATTAATTCTTTGATTTAAAAATTAATTCAAAAATTAATTTTTAATTATTTTTTTTTATACTAAAAATGGATGAAAAATAATTTGCTTTTTTAAGAAGGTAGACAATATATATAGAAGCATCCTAGTGTTTTTAGTTTTAATAAGGCTTTAATGTTTGATATGTGGATATAAGTTTTCTGAAAAATTTAATATTTATATATATGAATTTTTGAAAGTTTTCTATAGTGTTGAACTCGAATTATATCCGAAACACTATCATGTCACATTTTTGCCATTCTTTGACTTTTTGACCAAATTTTTAAATGAATTACTAAATGTATATTCCAAATCATAGTCGAATTAATCTTGTAAATTTACAAATGTTGGAATGCCAATGGCTTATTTTTAATTTTTATTAATAAAATAATGTAGAATATTTTCACATTGAATGTTGTTCACTGGTATTATATTGTTTTATGTTCAACGAAGGGATAATAATATGTGACATTTGGTCAATAATATATCATTAAAGGATATTTCATTAATGAAATTATATTTTTCTTTTCCCAAAATCATATTTGGAAAAGGAAATTTAAAATTTTATAAATTTAAAATGGATCTGAAAATTTGTTGATTCACTTAGATCTAATGTCCCACACGAGTTGAGTTTCTGAATGAGATTGGGTCAATTCTAACCTGACTAGCCTCTCTCAACCCATAACTTGAACTTGACTTTTTCCACTCACAGCCCGAACCAAACTTTATCCACAGCCAACAAACTTACTTGATTTGATCCAACTAATCAATCTTATCCATTACCATGACCAGGTTGGATAATTCGTTGAAAAACACGAAATTTGACACACTAAAACCATCAAATTCCCACATATTTGACGGTCCACCCCGTCGAAAAATTCCATCGAAAGTTTGTTAGTTGGATTCAAAAATCAATGGACTAAATCCGTTGATTATTTTTTGACAGCTCTAACACATGAAATTTAGTGCCTTCATTTAGTCGAATTTGTTCCATTTTGAAGTAGGGGCCACAATTGTTATGATTTTGGTAATTGTTACTTATGAATTCTACAAGTTGTCATCTAAAGGGACTCTTCAAGAAGTACAAATTGACGGATCTGCAAAACATGGTAGCAAAACATGATAGACACCATGAGGAAAGGATTACTGAGCTATAAAATGAGATGCATATGTAGAGAGAAATCCAAAGTGAGGTGCAGGAGTAAATAACTCAGTTCTTCCGCAACATATTTCCTGATAGCCATCCTCCTAGTTAGGTACTTTGAGAGGCACCTAAATACATTTAGTTCCACTACCTAGACCTCTTTACCTACTTTTGTCATCCTCCTAGTCAAGAACTTTGAGAGGCACCTAGATACATTTAATTTCACTGCTTTAGATTTATTTACATGTTTTTTTTTTAAACTTATATAATATTTTTTTCTTCTTATATTGTTTAACTAATAATTGTTATTTTATTATTAATTAATCCCTTTTTAACTCCGCCGACGTAAAATTAAATGTTTTACATTGCCGGTCCCCAGCCCGGATAAAGGAGGAGGGAAAAGGAAGATCCAATGAGTATTTTACTTGGATATATTTAGTGAATGCTTGATTTTGAATTAATTCAACTCATTATTTTATATCTTATAATTTCTGTATGCTTGACTATGACCTCATGTGATTTCTCTTGGACAGAAAACGGGAATTTATAAGAATGAGTTTGAGGGTCCCCTAAGAAGTAAGAGGTTCCTCTTTCAAATAAGGTAAATTTCTAAAGAGAGTTACTATTACCATAGCAACCTTTATTAATGCCACACCAACTATATGCAATTCTTTGGTGATTTACATAGGAATTGGTGTGGCATTAGTAAAAGTTGATGTGGCAATAGCAACTCTCATTTCTAAATGACCCCTATATTCTATATTAAGTTAAACTTTAAATAGATCCCTTGGGATGAAGTTTGATAGAGTATGCTGAAAAGAACTTGATAGATCTCTTGGATAAGCAATTTTCCATTAATGTTGTATCCTGCCCCAAATTTTGGATAAGGCTTTGATGATGATGGGCTTATGTTGTGGTTAAAAATATTTTATAGAAAAAAGAACTTTTTCTCTTCGAATTATCAGAAAGAAAAAGTTATTTCCTACAGTCAACAGGTCATCTTCCATACAATTAAACAAAATTAAAAATAAATAAAAAATTAGTCCATGCTAGTACCAAAGAGCAAAGTTTTACATTATGTGAGACATTGAAGTGGAGTAGGTGGCAGAGATCGATTAGATGCTTTGGTAAGCATCCATTTATTGTTGTTGAAAAATAAGTTTACAGTTTGCAATTAAAACAATGAACTAAAAAGAAATCTGTCAGTATGATAACCACTCTCAATTTCTAAGTTTGAAATTCTGAGAAGAGAAACTATCAATGTAAGTTTGCAATATGTGAGTTTTCCCATTAATTTCCTAAAATGTACTCTTCATAAGACTTTAAATAGAGTTGATTGGAATTTTTTTTATATTCATGTTGGTTACCAAAAGAGTTGGTATAAGGTGTGATAAAGAGGATTAAACGCGTATCAAACAACAAAAAAAGCCCTTGCAACAAGTATTACTGCATCGAAAACACCATACTCATAATGCCATACAAATTGGACCAATATAAATTTGGGACCATTTCTAGGTTTTGATAGTCCACCCTAAATGTCAGAGAAAACTTGATGAAGATGTCAAACGTTAGGTTTGTAATCCAGTTAACACCCATCAAAATTAATTAAATATATTGTTGAATTATAGTATAAGAAACTCAAATGACAATTTAAAAGATATAGCACATAAGACAACAGTTGAAAACAGTTAAAGGATTATAAGAAGAAAAAAATATTTACCGTCTGTTGCCTTCAATATAATTGGATGCTGAGATGTTGGAAGCATTTTTCAAAAAACATATAGAATATTTCAACATCTTGATGAATAATGGGTTTAATTAATTTGAATTTTTTATTGTTTTGTCTATTTGCTTTGTACATGTTTAGTAGGAGATTTTCATGCATGTTGACCTTGCACAAGCAAGATATACAGTTGAGATGGTTGGCATCGTGAGTACAAATGGTCAAGATTTATAGATTGGTAAAGAGACGGTACGTCTTTTTTTTTATATTATAATGATGATGGTTATACCGCCCTTAAATGTGAATCATGCTTACTAGTTTGTGTTAGTGCTTCTTTTACACAAATAAGGTGTTGAGCGTTGTGTTACCCATCTCTGCTCCCGGGTGTCACATGCCCACGTATTGTGCCCCAATTCAACCCATGACCCTCTTATAATCATAATTGCGCCTTCCCCATCTGATAAGTCTTTTTGGGTAAATTGTTGTGAACATAAGGTTGGACACCAATTTAGCAACCTACATTGAAGATGTTACAAATCATAATCTATGATTTAGTTTTATTATATTTGGTTATGGACAGGTTAGTCTCTCTCTCTCAGTCAATTAGTTGTGGGGAATGATTATTCACTTATTTTAGACAAACACGAAGGAACACAAAACAAAGGATCAAACTGAAAAAAGGGAAGGCAACTTAACAAGGATAGGGATTTGCAGGATTTGTTCTCTGTCATAGACTAGATAGACTTGCCACATATGATATTTTATTGATAAGGTTTTTATAGTTTTTTTTTTTGTAATGTCTATCACTGTAAAAGTTATCCAAAATGTTGATATACAATTTGTCTAATTATACTTAAATTTTCTGTTTGCCTTTGCTTTATTTTTATATTATTTTTTTCATCATTTAGAAAAAAAAATATGTAGGCAGAACAACCTAGATTTAACTTCAAAAACAAGTATACAGTAATTTTAATGAATAGAAATGTTCATGATTCTATGCCAGAATTTAAGGTACTAAATACACACACCCAAAGATGATAATAGTGTAAATAATCAATATGTTGATACAATATAATATCATAGCGGAAAGTTTTACGAATATGAAATTTAAATGTATTAATAATATCCACAAAATAATTCAACTGGCATCCTTTGCCACATGGATTGAAAAACCTCATCTCCCTTAAATACTTGATAGTCGAGAATTGTGAAAGACTAGCAACCTTGCCAAAGAAGGGACTGCCCACCACGCTTCAAACTCTCCAAATTTCCGATTGTCCATTGCTAGCAGAACAGTGCCAGAAGGAGAGTGGCGAATATTGGCCCAAGATATTACACATCCCCTACTTATACATGCTATGCTTTGTTCTTTTTACACTAAAATACCCTAAATACCCCTTAATTAATCACAATTTGAAGTTTGAATGTTTATTAACTTATAAAATATACAATCACAAAAGTTGCATATTTGGAACCTTCCTCAACTGACATCCTTGCCAGATGGATTGAAAAACCTCATCTCCCTTAAATACTTGGGAATCGTCAATTGTGAAAGACTAGCAACCTTGCCAAAGGAGGGACTGCCCATCATGCTTCAAACTCTCCAATTTTACAATTGTCCATTGCTAGCAGAACAGTGCCAAAAGGAGAGTGGGGAATATTGGCCCAAGATATCTCACATCCTGAACTTATGCACGGTATGCTTTGTTCTTTTTACACTAAAATACCCTAAATACCCCTTAATTAATCACAATTTGAAGTTTGATTGTTTTTTAATTTATAAAAAATAAAAATAAAATAGAAATACAACTTATTTATCAACATTACTTTTTTTTTTTTAATTTTTTAATTTTACGGATTTTGCAAATAGTTTGAAACGTTTGTTTTCCCAGATGAAAATGCATTGATTTACTTAGGAAAAACTAAAATAAAATGTTTTATTTATTTTATTATATTATGAATTTGTTTCCAATAATAGAGTTTTAAATTAAATTATAACATTTTCCATTCTTTAACATTTCAATTTTCAAGTGTACATGTTTCATCTGGGAAAACAAACGTTTCAAACTTTTAAAATAATTTTCAACACTGGAAGTTAATAACTTGTAAAATAATTTTGAACATTTATCATTAATCTTTTAATTTTTCTAGTGTTCATGTTTCAGTTGCTACACTGGAAGTTAATAATTTTCTTTTCCAGGACTTTGGGATCTACTATTCAAGAATTGGTGCAAGTGGTTCTCAATAGGTATGGTTGAAAACATAGATCTGACATGCAGTGTTCAGTTGTAACCTTAGTTTTATAATTCGTTGAGTTGATTTGAAAATTGGTCGAGTCAACTCAACCAATTACTTGGATTTCAAGGTGACTTGGACTCACTAAGTCATCAATTTGACTCGATTTGCATCGGAGTTGAATTTTATAACTATGGCTATAACAAATTGAAAAAAGTTTGTGTAAATTTTATCTTTGCTTATGCTCATAAACATATGATATTAAATATATATTGAGGTTGGATCATTAAAGGATATTTTCATTAATGAAATTATATTTTTCTTTCCCAAAATCATATTTGGAAAAGGAAATTTAAAATTTTATAAATTTAAAATGGATCAGAAAAATTGTTGATTCACTTAGATTGGTGGTTGAACAATTGGTTATGTAAAAAACAAAATCAACAGTTCTTCAAAATATTATGGTTTTATTTGAATTGGACCAACTTCATTAAGTCTGCCCATTTGTTCAAATCTGACGAGTTGAGTTTCTGGGTCAACTCTAACCTGACTTGCTTCAGGAGCTGTTTGTAAGAGGAATAATAAATGAGCGAGGAAAAGGCAATGGAGGAAAGTCCAGATCGAGTTCTAGACCTCTTGCTGAAAGACCGTGTTTCAAATGCGGTGAGCTTGGGCATTTCAAGGCAAATTGACCTAACAAAGGAGCAAGCAAGAAGAACAACAAAAGCAAATTCAATGGGAAGCAACAAGGCAAGCAAGAGGCTAGCTATGCCTCGGAAGAAGGGGGCAACGATGAATGCTACTCCGTCACGAGTGATGAAGAAATCTCTGGTAAATGGATTCTTGATTCGCGTTGCTCTTACCATATGTGTCCAAATAGGAAGTGGTTTATTACCTACAAAGGCCTTGATGGTGGAACCGTATTAATGGGTAATAATCATGCTTGTAAAACAGTGGGGCTTGCTTCAATTAGAATCAAGATGCATGATGGAGTGGTCAGAACCTTGACGGATGTGAGACATGTTCTTGACTTGCGGAAAAACCTTATTTATGTTGGTGTTTTGGACTCCGATGGCTGCAAGATAGTTACGGAAAATGGAGTGAAAAATGTTGGTCGTGGTTCCTTGGTAGTGCAGTTGGCAGTTTGATGTAACGTGTACCTTATGCTAGTACAGTTGGCAGTTTGATGTATGCCATGGTTTGTACACATCCAGATATTTCACAAGCGGTCAGTGTAGTCAGTAGGTTCATGGCGAACTCGGGAAAGACACATTGGAAGGTAATGAAATGGGTCCTGAGATACTTGAAGGGTACCGCTGATACGAGTTTGTGTTTTGGTGGAGATACATGTCAGATTAGCGGGTTTGTTGACTCAGATTATGCAGGTGATCTAGACCGACTACGATCTACTATTGGTTATGTGTTTAGTATACATGGTGCTCCAGTTAGTTGGCGATCGATGTTACAGGCTACAGTGGCACTTTCTACTACAGAGGCTGAGTACATGACCATGGTAGAGGGAGTGAAGGAAGCATTGTGGCTATGGGATATTCTAGATGATTTGGGGATTAAGCAGGATTGTGTGAACTTGTGGTGTGATAGTCAAAGTGCGATTCACTTGGCTAAGAATCAAGTTCATCATGCTCGTACCAAGCATATCGACGTCAGGTATCATTTTGTGCGGGATGTCATAGAGGAATGTGATGTTTCTCTCATGAAGGTGCATACAAATGAGGACCCCGCAGACATGTTAACCAAGGTGGTGACAAGTAACAAATTCCAGCACTGCTTGGACTTGCTTCATATTGGCCCGTGTTGAGTTGCCCAAGAGGGCATGGTCCTTCAGGGCGGAGTTGGGGTGAAGTGGAGTCTATATGGAGAAATGGGAAGAACTAAGATGGCTTGATCCCGGTTAGAAGGTACGTAGGCAGCCATGGTCAGAATGGTGTAGTCGTGTTGGTGTTATAGGTTACTCTTGTGTGATATAACTTTGCATGCTTGCAGCTTCTTCTTTTGTTCGTCCAAAATTTGAGGTGTTTTTCAAATTATGTACGAGGTGGAGAATTGTGGCATCAGCAATAGTAGTTGGTGTGGCAATAGCATCTATCAACAATAGTTGGTGTGGCAATAGCATATCTCTTTTATTATAAATACAGCAGCTATCTTGTGGTAAAACAAGTAAGATAGAAATCTGTAAAATTAGAAGAAAGCTAGGAGAGATTACAAAGGAAGAGGTTGATCTTCTCTTTGGGTAAAAACCAAGCTTTCTTCTTGGGACGAACTTGCGGGTTGTGCAAGTCATTGGTTTCTTCATATAGTGGATTCTCCCTTCACCCCTGTGGATGTAGGCACATCGCCGAACCACGTAAATATTGTGTGAGCATCTCTTTATTTGCTATTTACGTTCGTAGTTAGTTTTATTTTACTTTGATTGCTATTAGTGTTGGTCATTGCTTGTTGGTGTGTTTTGGAACTTGGTATAAGTTTCGATAAAGAGTTTCTCTCTAGGTGGTTTGCTTCCGTGGCTCCCCTCCCAACACTAGTGTTTTCTACCAGACCTCAAAACAAGCATACATGTCAACAGTTTTGGGTGACACTCTGTCTGGTTTACACGTAGACGTGTAATATACAAAACCTTTAACCAGGTTTTCTACCACGTTAGCACTTGTTGCACAGAAGATGACACTCCTTGCTCGTATCATTAAAAATGTGTAAGAGATTAGTAAGAATCAAAACTGGCCGAGTCGAGTTTGCTGAATTTCAATTTGACTCTGCATTGTAACTAGCCTTAACTGATTCACTAAGAGACCGAATTTTGGAATTTTATTGAGTCATAAAAAATGACCCAGTTATATTAGACCACCACTTTGGATGGCTCATTGGCCTACACAGTTTGTGTTTTATTTTGAGTGGATTTTGTAGATTAAAGAAAGTTAATAATTAAGGAATCCCAGTTGAGTCGTCATTGAGTTTTAATAAAACAACTTGATGGATAGGAATCATACAAAAGAGAAACTTAAGGCCCTCAACTCTCATCGACTTGGTACAAACTTGGTTTCAACAAAAGAGAGAGAGAGAAAGAGAGAGAGAGTCTAGAATCAAAATTCAAGGGTGTATCAATTTTGCTTCACAAAGTGGGGTATTGGAAGACATTCTTGAATGTTTTGTTCTTTATTGTTTGATTAACACACTCGATGGCACAAGGTACTCCTTTTTCAACTTTAACTTTTTGTTTCCATGGTAGAGAAATTTTTTGAGATACACATTTGATTCTATCGATCCTATTAATTAGTTTTTAAGTTCATGTGGAATGATTTGAATAGGGTAAAACCGCACATGTGGTATCACAGCTTAGGTTAATGAACCTATATATTTTGGAATATTGAGGCTTCTTGATTATATATTGATTGTTAAATTTAATTAGATGCTTGTGCCAAAGATCAATTTTTATACGGGGTTTTGAGTTTCTGAATTTTTTCGAACTAACATCCTAGTTGTTTTTTCAAGAAATTCCAATTCCAATCAATTTTCATAGTATTCTTAGATTCAAAGATTTAATTTGACATTATAGTTAACAAAATCAATTTCAGGTTTTTTTTTACCAAATCGACTTCGGTCAACGAAAATCAATTTCAATATGTTTTTCCAAATCGATTTAGTGTTCAATGAAATCAATTTCATTTAAGTTAGGCCTAAAAATTCGATTTCAATCGAGTTTCCAAAATCGATGCACATTCAGTTTTTGCAAAATCAATTTCAATTCAGTTTTTGCGAAATCAATTTTGATTCAGTTTTTTTATGAAAATCAATTTTGGTTCAGTTTTTGTCGAGAAAATCAGTTTTGGTTCGATTTTTGCAAAATCAATTTGGGTTAGGTTTTGCGAAATTTTAATTTTGGGTTAGTTGATCAAATCAGTAATAGCTAAATTTTGTGCATCAATTTCAGATCTTATTTTGTAAATCAATTAAGGAATTGGGCAATTGATCACATTTTAGTTTGAACAAAAATTCTTTAAGTTTAGAGTGATTCGCCAAAGTTTTCAATTCCAACGTTTTTTTTATTTGAGTTTTTCTAATGAAATATCAAGTTAATTGTTCTTGATTTGGATAAGGTTTCGTCATTAATTATGGATACTTTTACACTATGTGAAAATTTTCAAAATTCGACAGTCCAAAACCGTCGAATTATGGGACAATTCGACAGTCTTGACCGTCGAATTGGTCAGTCGAATTTTGCCTTGTCGAAAAAATAATCGGCGGTTAAAAATCATAGAATTTAAGGATATAGCGACGGTCGCCGACCGTCGCTATAGAGGAAAAACCCAGCAACAGGTATATGTACTTATAGCGACAACGGCTATTGACCGTCGCTATAGGGTATTCTTTTTACAAAAAATTTTTAGGTCCCCAACTAGAACTCGCCCAATTTGGATGTGCATCAAATTTGTCAAGTTCATTTGGATTGGGCTTACTGCTACTTGATTGGGCTTATAAAAGTGATTCCACAGAAGTACTTCTGTTGAAAGTAGAGCTATGCCAATGAAACCTAAATAATTACTAAACCCGGCTTAGTTATGTTTTAGCTTATTTGAAGTAATTGGGTCTGACATTCACAAGGTTTAACATAAGCTTCTTGTCTACACAACTGAGAAAATGTAACACATAGTACAAGCATAACCAAAGTGCAATTCTCAAAGTCGATTTTCCCATGTCTAGTATCGCTTAGCCCAATACATATAGTTAAGCAAATTGAGAAAACTAAGAACACAGAGAAGTGTGTAAAACAGGTCCAATCGGTTGTGATTCAAATCGTTTCCACCCAACCACTCAGGCCCAAACCATCGACTCGCTGCATTAGTGATCGAGACCAGTACAGAGCTAAGGAGGTACCCCGTGGAAGTTGAACACCACGACAATGAGGTACACATGCTCCTCATTCTATCAAGAGCCTCGGAGTAGAAAAAGTCCAGCATTCCCCCAAGTGTAAGCATGTCTGACACAACAAGTAGAAAGTATTGCCACACCAAGACAGATAGCGTAATGTGATTCTTTGCAGCCCCATGCTTCTTAACTTCCACTACTGCAGCAATGGCCATTGATCCAGATGCCAGAGCAAGTCCCAAGCCTATATGTCGGAGAGGTTGGAACAGTTACTCTTCCCCGAGGGCTTCTTGGCAAACACAGATGCCAAATGCTCATATAGGGGGATAGAGAGAAGCATGATTATGAGTGGAATAACCACCAGTGATGGAGTTGGTACTTCGAAATTAGGAGAAAGCTTTCTGTTCATGGTCACTCCTTGATGCGCCATGAAGGTTTGTAGTTGGGCCAAACAGCAGTTCATCATTATTGTTTTGTGGTAGAGGGACAAAGAAAACCATTCCTCAACTCACCTATTGTAATTGGCAACCAATTATATCTAGCCATGTATCTCTTTGTTTCTTAACTGATTGCTTGAGAAGTCCTTGAGGAGCTTTGTCATTATGCCATCACAGTAAGGTAACATCTTCACCACATTGTCCAAGAGGTTCATCTATGAAACATAAACAAACATTGATCATCAATGGAGAATTCTTACTCATAATTTGATTCTAAAATTCGATGATGTTAGTTTGACTCGGATTATCAAAGTGATTCTCCAATAAGCAGAAAATGAAATCGGCCAAAATCAGAAGCAATGCAGGGCCCATTCTAACTATTAATGTTTCAAATGAAAAGAATTTGCATAAATTCTTACCACTTCATAAATTCAAGGCTGGTTTGCATTGTCCGAGAGTACGTGTTTTAAAACCAGCTGCACAATAGACAAAATAATATTCCCATGTCTTGATGAACTTCTCATCGAATCCCAATGCAAGTATTTTACTGGAATCCAAGAAGTAACACAATATCAGAATCTAAGGATAAACAGAGATTTTTATGAGATGACATGCTATATTTGAATCTAAAAAGAATATGGAAATTTCTTTATGTGTAGACCTCACGACCTCAAATTAAACTATTTGTATTCGTTGTACCTCTGTTTTGCCATGAAATTATTCCTCCAATACCTCAGTGTTTGGTAGTAATGTATTCCTATATTTTCCAGATGCTCCACACTGCATTAACGATACTTTCACATAATGTTGAATTTCCAAAATAAAATAAAAATAAAAATAGAAAAGAAGATGATATAAATGTAATAATAATGATGATCCTTTAAATTTTTACCAAAGTCTAGATGCAGCAGCCATAGAGGATGTTAGTCTACTCAATGACGAAAGGCACCCACCAGGGAAAATGTATTCTTTTATAAAATCTGAGCTTTGCCTGTATTCATCAAAAAGTAACACCTCTAATTTCAACCAATCACAAAACACATTCAGGCCTCAATCCTACATATGGCAATTTGATTTGCCTCCAGTGACTAGTAGTAGCTCGAGGAGAACATAATGAACCTCTTTGTTTTTTAACTTAGTACTGTTCCAATGCCCACTTTTGAGGCATCAAAATGAACCTCGAATGATAAGTTGAAGTCGGGCAATGTAAGGATAGGTGCTGAAATTAATTTCAGTTTGATCTCTTGAAAACTTTCCTCCGCATCCTTGCTCCAAATGAATTTTCCCACCTTCATGCAATCTATGATTGGTGCCATAATCGTACTTAAGTATGGAATATGTCAAAATCCTGCCAATTAGTAAGTTTTTTACAGTAGAAAGAAAAATCAAAAAACAAGTTTTTTTGGAACGCTGGAAGCATCTATGGTTCTATGCACACCAACGTGTGAAACGCTGTCAATTTCAATGTTTACTCTAGCACGACTCATTCCCCAATTCCCAGCCAATTTTCCATGTTAATTATGTAAAAATAAACTGACACTTCTGCCAAGATTCTCTCCAAATATAGAACTTACTGTAAGAGCCCCAACAAAGCAATTATTTATCAATAACAAAAGATAAGGAACACCTCCAATTCCAATATTAAGAAACCCAATGGCTTTTACAGAACCATAAAACCTGCTTGACAAATGAGATCATGGTGTCTAAGGTTACAAGATCTTACAGAAACATGGAGCATCTGATTTTTTTTCTGGAGGAAATTAGGCGTTATAGCGATAAAGAGACCATAAGAACACCAGTGAGCTAAAAATCAAGCCTAGCTATACATTCAGTCCACAGAAAGAGGTTGGGCCCAAATGTGGGGGGTTTCCAGACAACACTGTACAATGTACTGTTTCAACTGTATATGTGCTAAAAGTTTGGTGACATAAGGGATACATGATCTCCTTACTTCAAATAAGGTACAAATATATATATAATGACTAATTCATTAGTTTCAAAAGCAATGTATTACCACCAACAAAGCAACGAATTCTCCACTTTTAAAAGTACTGAATTCTCCATTGAATATATCTTTATGAAACACCTAAAATGCATATGCATTTGTGTTTGGATTGAAAGTCACACTCAAATGGAGGAATCAAATTTTTGGGATGAGCTTTAATGATAATGATAAGAACAGGAGTTCTATTTCAGCTATAATGCTAGAGAGGCATAACGCCTCTCCCTCATCTGGTGTATGAGGTTGATGTGATCCGAGACCTTAGCCTCCATAAATTGGTAAGAATCTAATTCCCTTCTTTCATGTGTACCCTAACCCTGCTTGCAACATCAAAAGCTCCTAAAGTTGAGATCTAATACATCCATCACCCTCTCAAATCCTCTTCAAGCAGTCCCATATAGACAGCCACCTGGTTTCCTTATTTATTATCCCTTCAAAATAGCCCATCTCATCACACATTCATCCATTCGGAGTATTGTGACCTGACCCCAACCAAAACCTATTCATACACAATTTCTACCATACTAAACAGTACATTTAATGATAAACAGAACCTCTAGGAAATCCTGTCACATTCAGCAACTCTAGCCTCTACTCATTAACAATCACATAGGGGTTGTGGCGTGTGCACAAGTGCATCACATACGTATTGTCAACTCACTTGCTACCTATCACACGTGCAACTTTCATGACAAAGTATATTTAATTTGCTCATTCACTATTACAAAATCTCTTAAAGTATCTTTACTATGGATTCTATACAGAACTGTGATAATAAGAAAAATATCATATATGATAATATGAAAAGCAATATGATATATGCAGTGACTTTCCTTTTGTGAATCAGAAGAAAAAAAAAAAAGTAAAAAATATTGGAGATTGATAGACAAATTAAGTTTTGACATGGAATGTTATCAAACCTCATTCGAAAAATTTGTCACTCCATCAGTCGAAAACATAAAAAGATTCTTAGATAAACATCAACAGCCAGATCTACATAAATAATTCAAAATCCCAAAGAAGACTGGTTAATTTCAGTATTTGAATAACCAATTCTCATATTTTAGATCTACAAATTCACAGTTTCTTAAACAGATCAAAATTAAATCTCAAAGAACCAAATGAATAAAAGAATGAAAGAAAGAAAGAAAGAAAAGAGCCCTCACAGATTCAGATAACAAAGAACCCTGATTCTCTCTAGTACTTACTTCTTGGAAGGCGCAGATGACGACGAGATCCAGAGGATTTGAGCTTCAGTTCTTCGATTTGAGCTTAAATCGAAGAAGACGATCAGTAATTTTCTGAATCAATCAATCGAATAGGTGAGAGAAGATCCAATACAGAGAGATGAGAGATCGAGAGACATAGAGATCGAGAGATCGAGAGAGTTACAGAGAGAGGAGAGATCAGAAATCTAGAGACTTACAGAGATCGAGAGATCGAGAGGGAGACGAGAGACTTACAGAAATCGAGACAGAGAGAGGGAGACGAGAGACTTACAGAGATCGAGAGATCGAGACAAAGAGAGGGAGACGAGAGAGACTTATAGACGAGAGAAACTCAAATGAGAGAGGGAGACGAGAGACATACGCAGACGAGAGAAACTCCAAAGTTCGTTAATTGAGACGATGGGCCGTTAGAACGAGGGAAAAGAATTCGGTGGGCTAAGTCTGTCGAATTATTTATTGGGCCTAAACATGGGCTGTGGATAGACGAAATATAAACGAGGGATTAGGGCCGCCGAATTTAACGCTACAGTGACGCCGAAATTTTACTGTTTTGACGTAGTGTTAGTCATATGATTGTGAATTCTTGGTATGATGCATTTTTAGTACCAATTGGATTTTATGAAATTTGACCATTTAATTCTGAATGCATGCCTAATTATTTTTAGAAGCACATAACCCCTTGCATTTTTTGAAATATTGTTGTCTTTCTCAATTTTGATATATATTTATATATAGGGTCAGGATCCGTATACACATAAAGTTACTCATAAAACTATAACGTACTTTATTTTATATGGGCAAAAAGTTTGGAATGGGCTGATTTTTTTAGGAGAATGATCTTTATCATCCTCACCAAAAATCAGCCCATTCTGAAACTTCTAGTCCCACATTTACAAGTTGAAGAATTTTGGATCGTCCATTTTTTATAAATCCCTTTTGATGGGGTTAAAAGTTTTAGAATGGGCTGATTTTTTGCAAGGATGATTCCCTCACCATAAGATCATCCTCACAAAAAGTCAGCTCATTCCGAACATTTTTGCCCATATAAGACAAAACACGTTGTAGTTTTATGAGTAGTTTTATGTGTATACGGATAGATAGTTACATATATAGTCAAGGATATTTAAAAATTGAGATTTATTAATTATATAATTGAATAAAAGAAAATTTCATATAAAAGTTTAGTGAATACTATTGGTTAATCTGGATATACATAAATTTTATCAAACTAATGAACTTTGTGGGATATCAAAATTACATGAAAATTTAGTCGCTGGAGTGACATTAAAAAATAATAATATTTATATTGACAAATCAAATTAGAAAAAAGAGATTACCTCAAAGGATAATTTTTTTCAAATAATTAGTATCTGGGTAAGGTAATAGGTTTTCATAATTTAATAGAATTAGATTTCAATACCAAAAGATAACAAAACTAACTAAATAAATAATGTAAATTGTATTAGTCTTGTAGGATAATATCCTTAATCGTAAATGAGTAAATAATAAAGTTGAAAGTTATTTTTGAGATGCATTGAAAGATTAAATCCTAACCACTCTTGATAGGGGTATAAAGATGGAGAGAAAACTGTATTGCCTTATTATATAGATATTTCATTTTAGTATCTTATTACCTTCAGCGGCATCAAAGATCAAAAATGATTTCTTTGGCATATTTGGAACCTGCAAATATTCATACATGTCAGCCTAAGCCTTGCGGATATGACTAAAAAATCTTCCTAAAAAATATATATATTTTTAGAGAACTGTATGGAAACTTAGAAAATTTTGTACAGCTGAGTCTAGCAAACCAAAATAGCATAAATTTCCTTTAAAGTCTAGAAATTTTTAAAATTTGTTATTAAAACTTAAATCATTGTTTTTCAGAGTATATATATAAGAAAAAAAATTAGGCCATGTAGCTTAGAAAGTTTTCCTTGGAAGTGAATTCTACTTTAAAGAAATATTTTTTCGAAAAATACTAAATTTTAATGAAGGGACTTAATTGAATTTTTTATTTCTTTATAATTTTTTATTTTTACAAAATAAATTTTACACTCCCTACAGGCCTTAATGAAGTAGTTTTAGATTATTATTTTTCCTTTTTCTAAGCTTCTGCAAAGAGAATAAAAAAGAAATTCCTTGTTTTGAAATATCCTTGAAAAAGTATCAAAGAGTTTATATTCAACTAAAAAATAATATTTGTCGGGAAAAAGTTCTAATCTTCCATATAGGACATTAATTTAAGAGTCGTGCTGGGCTGACACAGGATTTACTGTGATTGTCACAATTCTGACATAGACATGCATACATAATCGTAGATGATTTTTACTCGTATCGTGAGAAAACACATCTATGGTTATGCGCACATCCCATGTAAAACTTGTGAGAATCGCAGTAAATACTGTGTCATTTCAACATTTTCCTTAATTTAATAATTCTATTAACGTGTGTTATAAGGGCGCATGATAAGGTGCATTTAAGAATCTCCAAAGTATCTTTTTCTCTTAGGCCCCGGCTTGGTATGAAGCAAATTATTTGCAAATGCAAATGGTTTGTTGGAATCTAATTTATAGATGCTTGGTTACCGTATGAAAATTTTTTGCATTGCAAATTATTTGCATGAACCTCTTAAACTCTTCACAAATTTTAACAAATGCTTTGCAGTTCAAAAAGTGCTGTAAATCATTTGCATTATAAATCATTTACGGTGCAAATCTTTTGCGTTTTTAAATGATTTGCATGGTACCAAGCAAGGTCTTAATAACAAAATAACTTGTAATCCAAAATGTTGTCCGATCCTATACAAGCCAACAGTGTCCACATGGCACATATTTATCAGAGAACAAACGCATTGGATGGCATGCAACTAGAAAAATGGCTTGGTTTGGACTCCAATGTATTTTGAACTCCAAACAAACCCATGCCACATGGACATCATTCCTTTTCTTAGTGGGACACCACATGTGATCCTGATTCTATCAAAATACCCTCATTAGTTTACAATAACTGACTAAGTTGGTCAAAACAGCTCCAGGATGTACTGCAATAATGTGGATGGAGTCCTTTTGTTCTAAAAGCTTACTGGCTGGGCCTTGAGAAACATGAGCTGCATCAAAAAATAAATAAATAATAATAATAATAATAATAGATAGAGTCGTTCTGGGGTGACACGGGATTTACTGTGATTCTCATAATTCTGACATGGACATGGACATGCATACATAACCGAAGATAGTTTTTACTGGTATCGCGAGGAAACATATTTATGGTTATGTGCACATCCCACGTCAGACTTTTGAGAATCACAGTAAATTCTTTTTGTCATTTCAGCATTTTCCTAATAGATATTGGAGGAGAAACTATGACATGTATAAAATGTCAGTTGTAAGAGTTAATATTGGATCAGATGTAGAGGGGGTCATGCTTTGATACGCCTACCTGCAAGAAGAAAGTAATCGGCGCAACTTGGAGCGAGTGTTTGCTCTTATATCAACAGAGAAGAGGAAAGCATCAGAGATTACAGAAGAAGAGTAAGAAGGGAGAAGAAAACATAGATGAAGAAGAGAGTTCTTGATTATTCATTACCCCTCCCATACATGCATCAACCATTACATATAGCAGATTCCATCCTAGCCATCCTCCATGGTTGGCAAAGCAACTACATTCGGTTACACAGCAATGCTCCAAAACAGAAAATAGAAAAAGGCAATAATGCCTTTCATCTAGAATATTCTTCAAGCCAGCCTAGAGGTTTCCTGTTTCGTTTGGGCCTCTCCATCCATTGGCCTTGTGTTTCTTCAATTGGGTCCATGTTCTCCTTTATAGTCTCTGGAAGCCCATTAATCATACTTGGGCTTGGGCTGTCCTCATGTGTGTCTGGTTGAGGCATATCATTCCTCGTTCCTTGAAAGATCACCTTGTCCTCAAGGTGAAAGTCAGGATAAAGTCGAGAGAATTCAGGGAGAGATTCCCAAGTGGCATCTTCGGGTGAGCAACCTTCCCATTGAACAAGAACTTGCTTAACGATGTTGCCATGCTGAAGAGTTTGACGAGTAGCACAAATTGCTATTGGCACAGACACAGGTTTATCTCCGCGAGAATCCGGGGGTAGTGGGTGTAACACAGCAGAAGCTTCTCCACGAAACGGTTTAAGGACAGAAATGTGAAAAACAGGATGGATTTTGGAGGAAGCAGGCAAGTCCAAACGGTAGGCCACTGAGCCCACACGTTCCACAATGGTAAAAGGTCCATAATACCATTGTGCTAACTTCTGACTAGGACGATGGGCTACAGACATTTGACGATAAGGTTGGAGGCGCACGAGCACTTTATCACCAACACAGAGTTGAAGATCACGACGATGTGCATTAGCTTTTTGTTCCATACGATGCTGTGCAGCCCGTAGATTCTCCTTTAAAGATCGCAAGAGAGTATCACGGTCCTTAAGTAACTCATCTAGTGCTTGGATTGAAGTAGAGCTCGAAGCATAAGGAGGTATCGTGGGTGGTAAACGACCATAAAGGGCCTGAAATGGTGACATCTTAATGGCACTATGGTAACTTGTGTTGTATGAAAATTCAGCCCAACCGAGAAAAGAGTGCCAAGTAGAAGGACGAGTGTGAGTGAATGCTCTCATATATTGTTCCAAACCTCGGTTAACCACCTCGCTTTGACCATCGATTTGAGGATGGTATGCGGTACTATGCTTGAGTGTAGTGCCACTTAATTCAAACAATTTCTTCCAAAAACCACTTAAGAACACAGAATCTCTATAAGAAATTATGGACGTTGGGAAACCATGTAATTTAACAACCATATCAGCAAATAGAGCCGCTGTACGAGCTGCAGTAAAATTGAATGGCAACGCACCAAAGTGGGCTGATTTAGTAAGGCGATCAACAACCACTAAAATGACTGTGTATCCGTGAGAAGGAGGAAGTCCTGTAATAAAATCCATAGTGATGTCGGACCAAACCAGGTTCGGAATCGGAAGTGGCTGGAGTAACCCGGCAGGCGCTTGTGTGGAATACTTTGTTTGTTGGCAGGTAACACATTTCGCAATAAAACGCTCGACATCTTTTCGCATTTTAGACCAATAGAACACAGCAAACAAACGCACAAGGGTACGCTTAACACCCGAATGACCCGCAAATGGAGTAGCATGATACTCTAATAATAGATTTTGTTTCAAGGATGAGAGAGAGCTAATGTAATACTTGTGATTAAAAAGGAGAATACCATTAACCACCGAATAGGCAGCCAGGAGTGTACCAGCTCGAAATTTCTCATGAAGGTTTTGTAGATCAGTAAGATCATTATTTTCTTGGCGCAGTGACTTCAATATTTCAGACATTGGTCGCTCCGTTAGAGTAAAGGTGAAGATGGCCGGTCCTGACGTAGAATCATTAGGCTCCTCATATACACGAGATAACGCATCGGCTGCAAGATTTTGAATGCCCGGTTTATATTCGATGCGGAAGTCGTAACCCAATAACTTGCGGACATAGAATTGTTGGTCTGGAGTTTGTATCACCTGCTACAATAATTCTTTAATGCTTTTGTGATCGGTGCGAATGATAAAGAATCGCCCAAGTAAATACTGTCGCCACTTGTGCACCGCTTCGGCAATGGCATACAATTCTTTGATATAAGTGGACGATGTCTGTAAGCGAGGACCCAATTTCTTGCTAAAGTAAGCAAGTGGATGGCCTTCCTGCAGCAACACAGCCCCTATGCCAACATTAGACGCGTCTGTTTCGATAATAAAATTTAGAACAAAGTTCGGCAGTCGTAAAACTGGGGCTGCTACCATGGACTGTTTAAGAGTGGTAAAAGCGGATTCAGCAGTTGTCGTCCAAGAGAAACTATCCTTACACAACAAGTTCGTGAGTGGGGCTGCTATAGTTGCATACCCTTTGATAAATCGACGATAGTATCCCGTGAGTCCCAAAAAACCCCGTAGTTGTTTCTGATTAGATGGCACCGGCCAACTAAGCATGGCTGCAACCTTAGACGGGTCAGCTTTCACACCCTCGGGGGTCACAATATGTCCCAAGTATTCAACTGTTTCCTGGCAAAACAAACACTTGGATAACTTCACATAAAAATGGTTAACACTTAAGCAATCAAGGACCTGTTTCAGATGAAGATAATGCTCAGAAATATTAGTGCTGTACACTAAGATATCATCGAAGAAAACAATGACAAACTTGCGTAAATAAGGTTTGAACACTTGATTCATAGTCGCTTGAAATGTGGAGGGAGCATTTGATAAACCGAAGGGCATAACCAAAAATTCATAGTGTCCTTCGTGTGTTCGAAAAGCTGTTTTGTATATGTCACGATCATAGACACGAATTTGATGGTAGCCAGCCCTCAAATCTAACTTGCTGAAAACGGATGCACCCCCCAACTCGTCCAAGAGCTCATCAATGGTAGGAATAGGAAACTTGTCCTTAATGGTGGCAGCATTCAACGCTCTATAATCCACACAAAAACGATAAGTCCCATCTTTCTTTTTGACCAACAAAACGGGAGAGGAAAATGGACTACGACTCGGACGTATAATTCCCTGATCAAGCATTTCCTGAATCAGACGTTCCATCTCGGATTTCTGAAAATGAGGATAGCGGTATGGACGTACATTGACCGGTTTGGACGCTGGAAGTAGGTGAATACGATGGTCAATCACACGGCGAGGAGGTAGGTGGGTGGGTGACTGAAATATGTGAGTGTACCGTTGTAGTAGTTCAGCTATTGATGGTGGTAAGTCCACTGGAAAAGAAATATTTTCTGGTAATGCTGAATCCATGGCTTTGTGGGTCGATACATCTGGTAATTGATAAAGCTCAAATAGCCCATGTACGTTCTCCTTAGACACTAAAGCTTGTAGCTGATGACAAGAAATGGGTTTAGGACCAAGCGACGTATCCCCTTGTAACAAAATCCGAGTTCCTTGCCATGTGAATTCCATGGTAAGAGCAGCATAATCATGAGAAACTCGCCCCAAAACTTGGAGCCATTGAATACCCAGTACCACCTCCGGGCCCTCAATAGGAAGAACATAAAGGTCCACGACAAAAGAATGACCCTGCAAAGATAGCTCCACTTGAGGACAAAGAAATTTACACATAAGATAATCACCATTACCAATAAACACTCAAAACGGTGAAATGGTTTGCACGTTCAATTCCAAAGTCTCGACTAAGGAAGGTTTAACAAAGTTGTGGGTGCTGCCGCTATCAATCAGCACCTGGAATTTGTGTTGTTTAAGCGCACCAGACAAACGAAGAGAACGAGGGTGTCCATGACCAGCCAAAGCATTCAAGCTAGAGATATCCCCTGTAACAGCAGTGTCTTCCGGCAATTCGTCAACCGCAAAAGAGTCAGTGGTATCAGACTCACCCTCCCCATCATCGGTCCCGATGAGTAACAAAAACTTGCTGCGACAACGATGAGATGACGTCCAACGTTGATCACAATTATAACAAAGATTCTTGGCTCGTTTCTCTCGTAGTTCCTCCGGTGTCAATCTACGAATCGGCAAAGGCGGAGTAGGCAATAACGGTGGTAACTGAGAAGGTTTGGTGGCCTGAGTAATAGGTAAGAAAGGGGCCATAGGCACAGGGGATGAAAGCATGATGGGTTGTTTAGCAATAGGGGTCGAATTCGTAGAAGCCTTGGGTGTCCACTTGGGCCAAGTGCTGTGTTCCATTTTAGACTCTTCCACGCGTGCCTCATAAGCTCGAGCCAAAGCAATTGTTTCCATCAGTGAAGACGGTCGAGACATCATTAACTCTCGACGAATATCCGATTTAAGGCCCGTTATAAAAAAAGAGATCAACAACTGTTCAGAAATGCCTGTGACCTTATTCATAAGGTCCTCAAACTCGGACTGAAAATCAGCAACCGAGGTACGCTGGGTAAGCTTGGAAAGAGCACCTTGATGGTCCTCGTAGAAGGAAGAACCAAACCGTAGCCTCAACTTCTGTATGAAGTCTTTCCAAGAGATTAGTAAATTGTTCGCTTGCATCCATTGATACCAAGCCGAAGCCCGACCTTCCAAGTGAAAGGCTACGATACGTAGACGGAGATCGTCCGGTGTGCTGTGAAAATCAAAAAATGCCTCAATCCGGAATATCCAGCCATTGGGGTCAGTCCCATCAAATTTGGGTACCTCCAATTTCATAGAACGGAGTACGGGATTGAAGTCCATAGACGCCGAAAAAGCTTCTGACGAAGCGGGTCCAGATGATGAGCGAGGCGCAGTACCTGAAGATTGCCCAATCGACCCACTAAGTTGCGATCGAAATTCGTCCAATTTGGAATCAACAGAGGACATATACTGTTGTAAAGTCTGGTGTACGACCATGGCTTGATTGTCGAACTGCGTTTGTAGAGCCTTGACAGCAGCCAAAACATCAGATTCTGCCATAGATGAACACATAGATCTCAATGAAAGCACCAATTGATACGCCTACCTGCAAGAAGAAAGTAATCGGCGCAACTTGGAGCGAGTGTTTGCTCTTATATCAACAGAGAAGAGGAAAGCATCAGAGATTACAGAAGAAGAGTAAGAAGGGAGAAGAAAACATAGATGAAGAAGAGAGTTCTTGATTATTCATTACCCCTCCCATACATGCATCAACCATTACATATAGCAGATTCCATCCTAGCCATCCTCCATGGTTGGCAAAGCAACTACATTCGGTTACACAGCAATGCTCCAAAACAGAAAATAGAAAAAGGCAATAATGCCTTTCATCTAGAATATTCTTCAAGCCAGCCTGGAGGTTTCCTGTTTCGTTTGGGCCTCTCCATCCATTGGCCTTGTGTTTCTTCAATTGGGTCCATGTTCTCCTTTATAGTCTCTGGAAGCCCATTAATCATACTTGGGCTTGGGCTGTCCTCATGTGTCTCTGGTTGAGGCATATCATGCTTTTACGTGTGCTAGTTTGCTGGCCCCATAGGCTTTTATTGTTCTGTATTTGTGCTCCTCAATCCGGCTATTCCAATACTTTGTCTCCACTTTTGCACAACGATGAGCCTATATGGAAATGGATGAGAATTTAGAAGATGCAATTCATTTTTCCCCTCATTTGCAGTAAGTAATTCAAGATGAAGGAAAGAAAATTAATCAAATAATCTGCAATGAAAGCAAAATAAATAAATAAATAACCTTACTTAGGAAATTTCATTCTATAAAAAATAATTTCTTAGGAGTTGAGCTCATAATTATGTATAAAACATCAAATTAGGATATAGACACATAAAAAAGAGAACCTTAAAGAAAAGGAAGACAGTAGTAGGTGATGGCAATTATCATCCTTTGATTTCTCCTTGATCAATCTCATAAAAAACCCCTTTAGAGTGTGAAAACAAAAGCTTAAATCGGACGGAGAAAAAGTTATTGTTAAAAAGATAACATCACTAAAAAAATAAAAAATTGATTGGTATATGTGGGACTGGCAATGCGTGGGATGAAGAATATATCAGTATCCTTATCCAACTTTATATTCAGATATCTATATCTGATTTGCTAACCACTTTTGTTAAGGGTGTCCATATCCAATTTTTTAAAGGATATCCATATCCGACTTGTACTTTCAAGCGGATATCCGACTTGGATAACTATAACTCATCGTGAAGTTGATGGAAGAACCTTAATTTTGGGTTTTACATATATCTTATTACGAATTTACCGTACTAAACTCGAATAAATGGATTTTTGGATTAGATAGGACGTATATTCATATCTGAACTTACAAAATTAAGATAAAATAATTACAGATAATTTCGCCCGAATTCTTAATTGGATAAAAAAATTATACCCATACCCAAATAATTTGGGTAAATGGATATTATCTGACCCATTGGCAGCCCTAGTTAGTAGCTTTCATACTCTATATTAATCATATTGTTTGGGGTGTTAAGGACTCATTTGGACACACGCAAAAAAGTAATCTTTTCACTTTTAAAAGTTAAAAAGTTAAATAGTCTGTTTGGATTAATTTTAGAAGACTACTTTTAAAAATTAAAAAAAATTCATATTTTTTAAAACACAAAAAAAAAACTACTTTCTACTTCCTATAAATTATTTTCTTCCAAAGTTACTTTCTTCCTAGCTACTTTTTACTTTTTATCCAAATAGGTTCTAAGAGTTACTAGATGTGACAATACTAGATTTCTAGAGGAAATGAAATAGATTACCACGGAATTGACATTGATGATACGAGAGGAGGGAGCTTTAAGTAAGGAGGGCAAAGGAGAAGGGTTAGTAATGTTGGAGCGACATGGTTCACATGAATGTGTTGCTCGAGACCATCGTCAAAAAACTTTTGTGGTTCTGCACAAACCAAAAAAAAATAAAAATTAATAGATTGATAACTTAAGTGAGAAAATTATTCTCCAAAAATAATAATATATGATACGGGATTCAATTCTTGCTTATTCAAAATGTACCTCCTTTGAGGAAGACCCCAGCATTGTTGACAAGAATGTGCAATGGTTCTCCACGGTGCTCCCACTCCCCCGCAAACTTTTGGATCAAAGAAAGAGAGAGGAGATTGAACTCTATGACCTACATGTTTTTTCAATTGTCATCATAACACCAATAAGAAAAGGATTTGAAGCCTGTTTAAGGTTTGTTTTGTTAAAATGGATTATGAAATTGGCACTCCAACTTATACTTATTTTCTTTATTTTTAATTGCGGTCTTATAAGTAAAAGTTGGGATGCCAATTCCAACTCTCTTAATAAAATTGTCGCTTAAATGGTTATTAAGTCAAATTTTAAAATCGATACTATGTTGGAATTTAGAGTGTTGAATTTGAAAACCATTTAGTATTCAATGGGTTTAAACCATAGAATAAACCAATCCCAACTTTTTTTATTTTTTATTTTATGCTTTATGCTTTATGCATTTTACTTTTTGTTTTATGTTTTAGTTGTTAATATTGATTTTGCCTTGTGTAATTATAGCCCCATATTGACTAGGAGAATAATTGATTTGCAATTCTTAAATAGTTGTACTTCTAATAGTTTTAAAGTTGATAGAAGTAGTAGGCGAGCTCACCCGCGCACACGGGAGCCCAAGAGGAAAATCCAAGATTCCAATTGGGATTTGAATACACCGATCCGAAAATCTTAATGCCTGTGCGCACTTCGTGGGGGTTGCAAAATATCGAATTTATACCTCATGTGGGCGCACGCAAAGGCCTATTTTTTTACTTTAATTCGTTTGTATTGTTCTAAACCTGTACAATACAAAGAGGTGGATTGTTGTTCTTGTTTAGTCGATAAAAAAATAATGTTCTCTGATCTTTTACTTAAAAAAATTCATTTTTTTATCACTATTAGTATACTTCTATTCTTCGTTGTGAGGCACATAACATCGTCAAGTTCAAATTTACGTTCCAATTAGAGTACCCTCTTGAAAATGTGAGTTGTTGTATCTTGGAAAGTGAATGCCTATATATTGTGGTACCGTAGCAGTGGCGAATTTTCTATTAGGATAGTGTTTTGTTCATACCTCAACCATTAATTTTAGATAATATTTTTCTATTACATTCAATTAAAAAACTAGGAATTATTACAAACTTCTTTTCTCTTTCCATAAAAAATCATTACGCAAGATAATAACAATCTAAAATGAATTTTCTATTAATTACTAATTTCTATGGAGACAACCTCTAATTCCGTGCACAGTGAAAAACCTGAAAAATTCGATGAAAAGAATTTTAAATTCTGACGACAAAAAATGTTGTTCTATTTAAAAAGATTATGTTTGGCTCATATCATCACTTAAGAATTGGTTTCTTTGGATGATGATGAGGAGGAGGACCAAACCAAATGAAACGAATATCGAAAATGGGAACATTCCAATTTCATGTGCCGAAATTATATCCTAAATGGATTAAGTAGTGTTCTTTATAAGGTTTATTCCTCTTTTAAATCTACTAAGACTTTATGGGAAAGTCTTGAAAAGAAATATACTCTAGAAGATATTAGCATAAAGAAATTTGTTGTTGGGCGTTTTCTTGATTTTAAGATGGCAGATTCTAAGTCCGTAGTATTACAATCCAAAGAGCTTAATGTAAATGCGTGATTTTCTATTTTCAAAGATCACTTATGCGAAGGTTTGGAGTCGTCACTATTCATTTTTGTAAAAGGGTGTGAATGGTCACCCGATGTACACTTTTTTTTAGAAAAATTGTCGTTTTGGCGTTTAGTGACTCTCGTATGGATAAAACACCGATCAACCTAAGGTCAGGATAAGCGGTTCGATTAGAAAAAAGGGAAGGTGTTAGGCACCTCTTTCTCTCCACTAAATGGTGGTAACCTCATAATAACTCAGTCATTTTGGATGGAAACACAAATAAAATAAAAGTATCACATGTTGATAACTTGTACCTTAAGTAGGGATTTGCTATCTAGTTAACTTGTAAGGATCATCTCATTGAAAGAAATGATCTTTATATGGACCTAGCCTCTTGAACAACATGTTTTTGAAGAGTATTGGCTAATGGTTAGGGATTCATTTTCATGGGTTGAGAAGGACCCAAATACTAATTGTTTCAAAACGATTTGAAAGTTTTAAAATCACTTTTGTTTTTAAAGTGGTTACAACCCCTATACTTTCAACCGATCCG
This sequence comes from Akebia trifoliata, assembly GCF_017979445.1. Taxonomy (NCBI): domain Eukaryota; kingdom Viridiplantae; phylum Streptophyta; class Magnoliopsida; order Ranunculales; family Lardizabalaceae; genus Akebia; species Akebia trifoliata. The sequence goes on from NC_141376.1 coordinate 24,482,761, forward strand.
AAGTTCGATCTACTAGAGATAGGAGAGGTGGAACATCACAACTTAAGTCTTTCTAAAATAAAAATTAAAGAGGTGAGTGGGAAAGTAGAAAAGGGATATGGAGAGGGAAGAGAGAGGGGGGTATGTTATTTTCAGCCCTACCTTGAAGCTTTAATGTTTTCTTCCCTTCCTTATTTCTTCTTCTTCTTTGGGTTCTTAGTGAGTTATGAGGGTGTATTGTTAAAGTAAAAAATAAGTAAAGAAGATGATAGTAGAATATGAGAGAATTAAGAGATTTTTTCAGACTTAAACTTGGTACCCATTTTGGAAGGTGAAGGGAGGTATTTATAGGGATGGAAGGTTACTTTTGAGGGTAAGATGGGGTGAAAAGTTAGGAGAGTAAAGAATGGCATGGTGTTGAAGGTGAGAAATGTGAAATTTGGAGTTAGGATGAAGGTATTTATGGAATGGGGGTAAATGGATAGTTTTTTTTATTCAAATAGATTGGATCCATCCCAACCCATTTGGGTTGAGTGTTTGGTGAGATGAAATGATGGGGTGTTTAGTTAAAAGAATGAGATTGAGTGTTAGGTGTGATGAGGGGGTGTGGTGTTTGATTAAAAAAATGGGTTGTGTAAAGTATTATGTGATTAGGTTTTTGAGAGGGTAAAGGAGATTGTGACAAGTGTAAAAAGAGTATGGAGATGGAGTGTTTAAGTGAATTTATTAGAGGGAAGGGATTAGGGGATGGCTTGTGAGAATAGGTTTAAAGTGAATGATGAAGGGAGGTGTGGGTTAATATGTGGTTGGTGATTGTGTTAAAGAAAAGTGATGGATTAGGTTTATGATATGGAATGTTGAGGGTATGTGTTGTGATGTGGGTTGGTAGTTATGTTAGAGAAATTTGAGATGTTAGATTTGGTAGAATGATTTTTTAGGAGGTGAGTTGTGGTGAGGACAAGTTTCCATTTGATGATCAAATATTGATTGGTTGATGTGAATAATGGTTTGTGGATTATGGATGTGGATTTGAATTGGTTTGGGCTTTGGTGTGTTGGGCTACGGTTTTTAAAAATATTTTAGGTTATTTGGGATTGGTTAGGGTGTATTTTAGAATGAGCTTTTGAGGGTGGGTATATTTTAGGATTTAGGTGATGTGAGATTAATTCTAGGTTAGATTAGATAAGGTGAGAAATGATTTTTGGGGAATTGAATATTTGTGGGCCCTAAATGGACTTGGGGCATTTTTGATTTCGAGGGTGAAGTAGTGAAAAGTAGGGGAGATGGTGGGTATGCCAAGTCTTTATTGTAGGTCCCTTAGACCTTTAGGAGTCTTAGGAATCCTCAAGTCCATAAAAATGCCATATTTCGATGATTTGGGTTTTTTAGGCCCATTGGCAAATCTTATTGAAAAAGTAGATATTTTTGGGTCCTTTCGAATGGGGGCCCGCTAAAATTGGGTGTCTACACTTAAAATCCTTATTCATGAGATTCATGCCGAAGGCATGTGAAAGCGCCCTAGATCCGCGGGGTGTGCAGATCTACTTTTGAGTTTTAAGGTTTGTGAGTTGTCACCTAGTTATTACAGTCTAGAAACCGAGCATTGACTCTAACAGATAAAAAAAACTAATCTATGAATATAAAAAAACTATGGTCCGGGGATCACGTTACGGGGTTGGAAGATATTATGCACCAACCCCGCCCAACAAATGTCGATCTCTATTATTTCTCAGAAAAAGGATTACATTGCTAAAAGACCTAAAAATAAATAAATAAATAAAACAAATAAAAAAGTAAGAAAATATACCTAGATGATCGCAACGATTTATTCCCTCAGTACTAGCGGAGAGTATTTTTGCACGAGTTTCCTTGTTTTTCCTCTATCACTGGATCTGCTTCAGATCTCCAAGTTGAGTGTCTTCTTCTTAAATTTGAGTATTTTTTATATTTTTATGAGGATTTTTTGGTGTTTTTAAGGGACCTCTGGGTGTTTTTTGAGTAAAAGTAAGGGTTTGGATGATAGGTAAGGAGTTAGGGCTTCAAAATTAGGGTTTGGAGAAGGTTGGGGAGACTTTTTGACCTACTTTTTCTAGGATTTATTTTGACCTACGAAATTAGGTTGTGGAGGCTCTATATTTATAGATTTTTTGGAATAATTAAGGCTTGACTAGGTCTGCTTTTAAATTAGGGTTTTGACATAAGTCTTATTTGATTGACTAGGTTTCTTTAGATTAGGATTTTGACTTAAGTCTTATGAGATTGACTTAGTCTTTTAAATTAGGTTTTTTAATCTTGCATACAATGAAAGAATATATTTTTAAGTTTTGTGGAGAACCCCCTAATTATATCTTTAATTATTTGGACCACCAAATAAAAGGGTTTTTTAATAAATATCAAAGGGGTTCCACTTAAATAAGTGGGCAACAATCAACAATTTTGCCTGAGGGCTGCATTGATTAATTTTCTTAGTTCAGATTTTTAAATTTTATTAAGGTTTTACTTTACGTTAATTAATGTTTTATTTATTAATTTCAAAATTTAAAATTTTTTTAAATTAGAAATTACCATTTTGACCCTGAAGAGAACTTTTGCATTTCAAATCGTTTTTCGATATTCCGGGATGTTTTAGAATCGATATTTCGTAAGGAATTCAATGGGATTATGGGTTTGTATCTTTTACGAAATTTTTTGTATGAAATGATTGTGAACCTTATGAGGGGCATTTTCATAATTTTGTCGAATTTGGTGAAAATTAGCATAATGGTTTATTTGATTTTAATTTGTTGTTTTACGTGTTTGAAAGGATTTTCTTAAGCGTAATGTAGGCTTTAAGGATGTTTTGATGTTAGGGGTATTTTGATAATTTGATCATTTTTTAGTGATTTTTATCGTAAAACTTCTTTTTATCTACAAAATGATGATTTATATGTTTTTGGGGTTATATTTTCCTAGCGTAGCGTGGTTCTACAGTTTTGTTAGTTTGAGATTCCTCATCCGAATTTCTGAAACATATTTAGTAACAAAATAGAACATTGGACATTCATCCATCATTGGGAATCGTTGCGATCGGGTTGACGAGTTGATTAATTAAGCGAATGTAAAAATTGGGTGACTGCAAATGCCCTTCTTTGACAGAGGGTTGAAGCAAACTAGATAGCAAATCTATTTTGGTAAATAGTGCGATATCTGAATGTCAAAGCTAGTGACAGTTCATTTTGCAGCCTGATTTAGCAATTCGTCGAGGCATTCGGATTCTTGAGGGTAAAACTCTCCCTGAACTAAAAAGTTGACAGGTCCTCGAGCGCGAGCTCTCACAAACGGTGTCAAATCCTTGAATTTTAGAAAATTCTCCTTGAGTAACGAAATAAATGTGCAAGTGTGTGTACTTGAAATCTGAGATAAATCTAAGAGGGTCTAAGTAAAATCTGAGTAAAAATTGAATAAAATCTTAACATAACTGAGCATAATCTGAGCATAAACTGAACATAATCTGAGTATAAAATGAGCATAAACTAAGCATAATCTGAGCATAATTCCAAGAAAATCCTTGATGATATCTAAGCATAATTCCGAGAAATACCTCGGTGGTATCTGAGAAAACCCTCGGCGGTATCTAAGCATAAACTGAGCATAATCTGAACATAATTCCAAGAAAACCCTCAGCGGTATCTGAGCATAATTCCGAGAAAACCCTCGGTGGTATCAGAGAATAATTTTGAGAAAACCCTCGGTAGTATCTGAGCATAATCTAAGCATAATTTCAAGAATACCCTCAGCGGTATCTGAGCATAATTCTAAGAAAACCCTCGACGGTATCTAAGCATAATTTCGAGAAAATCCTCGGTAGTGTTTGAGCATAAAGTAAATCTAGGAAATAGTGGATGAATCTGATAAAGAATTAGTAAATCTGGGAAAGAATTAATGAATTTGGGAAGGAATGAATAAATTTGGGAAGGAGTTAATGAATCTGGGAGAGAAAGAATGAATCTGGGAAGGAATTAATGAATCTGGGAAAGAAAGAATGCCCTATCTCCTATTCTATGCAAAAGGGTAATGAGTTAATCTTTGTGCAAAATCAAATATGAGATCAGAAATACTTTTGTTTGAACCTCAAGATTTTTCAAAAAAATTATGAATTTTTTAACTTCTTCGTACCTCAGGGGTTTTCAAAAAGTTGCTATCAAGAAGGTAACCTTAAATTTGAGGTTCTCATTATCCTTTTGGATTAACATTCATCAAGCTTGAGAACAAAATGCCCCTACTTTGATAGGAAACACTGCATTGAAGATAATTGAACACAATTTTATTTTGAAATGCCCCTAGTGTAAGGGGAAAAATTACACACTATAAAAAAAGAGGCGTGCCCCTTGTTGTAAAATATTTGATTACCACAAGTGTAATAAAGATTCAACTTTTAGTTTTGACTTTTTATATTGAAGATTTTGAGTCAGGTTCATGAGAACAGAATATTTTCTTTTGAGATTCAACATAGAATCTATCCTTCTCCCTTTTGGTTCACTTGGGGAAGCGAACATTTTTAGATCAATCATAGACAAGATACTCGTGGCTTCTGAGTTTTTGCCTGGTTTAAGCTGGGTATTGAAACTTGATCACTCGGACTTCTAATATTTTGGCTCGGATCGCCCTTTAGCTTTTCAACTCAATGAAGATCTTCTTTTTTGCCTAGATCACCTTTTCAAATTTTCGATTTAGCAGGTTTTATATTTTTATTTTTTTACTCTGATTGTTGCCAAGGTCGTCCTTTCAGATTTTCAGCCTTACGAGCTTGCCTTAATTTTTGCATAAGTCGCCCTTTCAGGTTTTCAACTTAGCAGGCTTTTTTATTTTCTCTAATTGTTACCAAGGTCGTCCTTTCGAATTTTCAACCTTGCAAGCTTGCTTTAATTTTTGTCTAAGTCGTCCTTTCGGGTTTTCAACCTAGCAAGCTCAATTTTTTTCTTTTTCTTCATTTTTGAACTTTTGGAGTTACTGTTTGATCATGCTTTGCTACCTTCCTTGACTTTTTCACACGGTACTTAGAAGGACTTTCATGGGTAAGCTTAGGACTAGGCATAAAAAGAAAGGAATTTTGAGGCTCAAAAATCCAAATGCCCTTTATGTGGAATTTCTTTTATTTTGCTTTGAATTTTCTTCCCCATTTTGAAGATATTTCTTTTTTCTTTTGAATTTTTTTCTTTCTGAATTTTTTTTTGTGGAGAAATCTATTTATTTTTTTATTTTGATGTGGTCGGGTCTGATGTAACTTCTCAAGTTGCCTACGTACCCTAGATTTTTGGGATCAGACCAAAACGTAGTTCGAATTTTTCCCTCCCCTGGGTTGGGTGATCAGGTTGAGAAAGAAATTTTTTTTTTTTGAAAAAAGGCTGCAAAGGGCTTAGAAAGGATATGTTGAACTAGGTAGCATGAAAATTAATTCGGCCAAAGGTGGCCTCCTTAAATGTAGTACCGCTTGATTTGGTCAAGGTTGGTTGGTTCTGATAGTTTGACTCCATCACGATCTTGAAGCCTGACAGTATTTCCTTAATGAATTAATCTCTCCAATGGGGTTCAGACATCTTCCTATAATCGAAGAAGAGTGCTTAATTTTCTTTAAAGTCTGATAGTTAAATCCTTGACTTGTAAGTGACGAACTTTTACCTTCTTGTCAAACGTACGAGCGATTCTTTTTTGATAAGTTTGCACGTGGTACAAAACTTCTAGATTTTTTTTCTTCAATCAAGTGTAGCTTTTCGTACCCAATTATGAGCTTAGTCTGTTTCTAGCAATTTACTTTCCATCAAGACCTTGAGATATGGAATTTCCCTTTCAACTGGTAAGACTGTTTCTGTACCCCTGTAGTGTGAATGGTAACTTCTCTAACTAATCCCAATGTGATTGACACATTTTCTTGATGATTATTTTAAGATTTTTTATTGGCTCCTTCAACCTTTCCATTAGTCTGAGAACGTAGGGGGATGATTTGTGATTCTGGATCCTGAACTTTGAACATAGAGTAATGACCTAAGCTTTGATGTGCGACCCATTATCACAGATCAATACGGTTTTAACTATTTCATTAGTATGAGAATGATAATCTATTCTGGGAGCTCTACCATTTTGAGAAGTGTAGCACTGATACATTTTGTAACATCTTCATTGATCTCATTTTATCAAGCTAATATCAATTTCGTGTCAGACAACACCCAAGCTTGCACCTAATATATCCTCATTAGACCACACAAACAAATCTTTTGAAATTTCTGAGTAAATTCATTATCCCTTTGTGTTCCTCTAGGGATAGGATGGTTTCTATTTGAATTTCTTGGGAATTTTTTGTTCTGAGGTCAATGACCTAAGGGTTAAGCCCAATCATTATTTTCTCGTTCATGAAACAAATCTATCCTTGAAGTCGGATTATTAGTTAATTCATTAATGCGCTCGAGGTATTCAAAAATTTTCTTTATTTCAATGGGGAGACAGATGCCGTTCTAGACTTAGCAAACTAACTTGACTCAACAGGAAAAAAGTAGGCTTGATCTAACGAAGACATGACCTTGCTGAAAAAAAGGGACTCGAGCTAACCAAATGACTCATGAAAATTCAAGACTACCCACAACGGGCTTGATTAGGATTGAGGACTGAGATATTACTTACAATCGGCAGGACTGAGGCACTGCGATCTTCAGGGAATAACTGTGTAATTTTGAAAGATTTTGGGGTTATTTTTGACGATTCACTTGGTGTTGACGTTCATTCTAATTGATCAGACTTACAACCCTAGCAAAATAGTGAACGATTGAACTTAGGTAAATGATAACCTTATCAAAAGTGAATTCTAGTGTTACCTCCTTGATAACATTTTAAAAAATCTTGGGATTTTATTGAATTCTGTGTACCAATCCATTAAACAATTCATTCGTGCAATGATTATTTAGAAGGAAAATAATTTTATTGCATTCTAGAAAATTATTAAAAAATAATGTTTTCATTGAATAAAAGCTTTTACAAATCTGATTATTTTTTGCAATCATTTTCTTTTCAGAAAAATATATTTTAATAATTTTTCAAGATCCATGCAAAAAAATAGATTTTTTGTAAAAATCCTTTTTTCTTTGGAAAAACACATTTCAAAAGTTTTCTATGCAAAAATAGATTTTTTGTAAATCATTTTTCTTTCATTTTCTTTTCTTTTGGAAAATATTTTCCTTCTAAAATGGATTGGGACCCTAATTAGAAAAAGAGTTTGAATTTCATTTTGATTTAAATGATCCGGCCCATCATGATCGTTGGATCAAGACGGACTAGGTCATTATGAATCATTGCCAAGTTTTTAAAATGGATTATTTATTGGGTTGGTGCACCCAATAGTTTGATAACCTTGAATCAGATTAAACAAAAAGTTTGATCTTTTGAGGATAAAATTGTAACTTCTTGATCTCAACATTTGTAAAGTCCATTTCTGAAAAGTAACCTGGGAACACCCACGATAAGTTCGAGTCGTAATCTACAGGGAGGTTTTTAGACTCTAACTTTATTACATGCAATGCAATTTATCTGACCATCCTTACCCAAGTGCACCTATATACCTCTCGAACGTACTTAATCAGATGGTACATGGTGATTTGGTTTGATATACCATATAGGTGATAATCTAGGACTCCAACCCAAATCTCTGAAGTCAAAAGCAGACAGCTTAATCCCCAGTTGAGAGGTAGCGTACAATGCTGAGCAAGGGCCTACTTAAATACCTCTCGTCTAGAATAGACGTGGTATATCTCTCTCATACAGTAGGGTACAGTAGGGCAATATCTCGCTTAGGCATTGATTTTGACCAAGAAGTGCAATTGGTGAACTTAGATTAACTTTGACATACCGCATAAGTACGAGTCTAGGGTTGGTGATCGAGACATGTGACTTTGTGGCTTACAATAAGACAAAGGCTTAGGTCACTCCAACATGGGTACATCGATATACTTATCAGTGTCACTTGATCAAATGGTACTGATGCCCCAGTTTTATATACTCTAAAGTACGTGACTAGAGTTGTGATTTTTATGAATGACGTCGCATCTCTAAGGGTGACCACACACTAGTGCCACGTTGGCTTAAGGGACATGCAAGTGTCTAATGCAATAAAATAAACGTGCTAGTGGTGTATGCAAAGTAAGGTGGGGTGTGCCTGGGGTATTTTCAAATAAATGGGCCCATGGGCCTGATTATATCATTACAACATATAATATCACATGATATTAACCAAACATTCAAAATCCACAATGTTAATATCAAGACCTGCACATCTCATACGTTTATCAATTAAGATCATGGCATATTAATCAATGAATATAACACAGAATAATCGATCAGATCTAATATTGAAATATGCACAAAAATCAAAAGGATTTTTTTTATGGTCCAATCAATGGTTACTTTGGACGATCCAAAATAAATTGAGATTTCAATGAATATTGAATTGAGGATAGGATAATAATCGTTGAGATAAGGGGTAATGACTTTTTTTTTTTTTTTTAACGATTTTTTATTGAAATCATCTTCCTCATCACGAACAACATTAAAAGAAAAGTAATTTTTTATTTCTTAGCGTATCACTCACAAATAATTTATTTGAGAAGAAGATGAAAAATAAAAAAAAATTGTTTTTCTACTAACAGCAAATCACGCATAAAAATATTTTCTTTTATTTTTTATTTTTTATGATTTTTTATTGGAATCATCTCCTCATCACGAACAACATTAAAAAAAACCAATTTTTTTATTTCTTAGCGCATCACTCACAAATAATTTATTTGAGAAGATGAAAAATAAAAAATCGTTTTCTATTAACGACATACCACGTATAAAAATAATTTTTTTTTTGCAATTTTTTATTGGAATCCTCTCCTCATCACGAACAACATTAAAAAAAGAAATTTTTTTGTTTCTTAGCGCATCACTCACAAATAATTTATTTGAGAAGAAGATGAAATATAAAAAATCGTTTTCTGCTAACGGCACACCACACATAAAAATAATTATAAAAAAAAAAAATTTTGTGATTTTTTTATTGGAATCCTCTCCTCATCAAGAAAAACATTAAAAAAAAGAAATTTTTTTTCTTAGTGAATCACTCACAAATAATTTATTTGAGAAGAATATGAAAAATAAAAATTTATTTTCTACTAACGGCACACCACGCACAAAAATACATTTTGTTTTTTTTTTTTTTTGCGATTTTTTTTTCTTGGAATTCTCTCATCATCACAAACAACATTAAAACAAAGAAATTTTTGTATTTTTTAGCACAGTACTCACAAATAATTTATTTTCACAACTTATCACCCATGCATATTAACGTGTTAAAAAAAAGATTTTCATCCAAAAACAAAAAAAATCCTTTTAAAAGTCTATGGCTACTCGTCCCAACCTGTAGACACCCCATTTTTACACTCGCCTGTTAATCAACTTGTCAACCCGATTGCAATGATTCTCAATGATGGATGTGTATTCCATTGCTTTATTTTGTTACCAGAAATGTTTCCAGAAATTCGGATGAGGTATCTCGAACTACAAAACATTAGAAACCACGCTACGCTAGGAAAATACAACCCCAGAAACGTAGAAATCATCATATTGCAGACCAAAAAGAAATTTCACGATAAAAATCATTAAAAATGATCAAATTACCAAAATACCCCTAACATCAAAACAACCCTAGAGCCTACATTACGCTTAGGAAAATCTATTCGAACACATAAAACAACAAATTGAAATCAAATAAATCATTTCGCCAATTTTCACAGAATTTGATAAAATTACGAAAATACCCCTCATCAAGTTCACAACCATTTCACCCAAAAAATTTCACAAATGACACAAACTAACATTTCATTGAATTCCTTACAAAAAATCGATTCTAAAACATCCTAGAACATTAAAAACCGACTTAAAACGTGAAAAGTCCTCTCTAGGGGTAAAATGGTAATTTCACAATTTTCATAATTAAAAATTTTGAAATTAATAAATAAAATATTAAATAATTAAAGTGAAACATTAATGAAATTAATTTAAAAATTTAAACTAAAAAAATCGATCAATCGGGCTCTCAAGAAAAATTGTTGAGGGTTCGTGAGATATTTCTTTAAGGACCCCTCCATTTGGGGGTCCAAAGAATTAAAGATATAATTCAGGGGGGTCCTCCAAAAATTTAAAGTCAATCAAGCAAGACTGAAGTCAAGGTATTAAAGTCAATGAAGCAAGACTGAAGTCAAAATTAAAGTCAATTAAGCAAGACTGAAGTCGAGATATTAAAAGTCAATCAATTAAGACTAAAGTTAAAATATTAAAAATCAATCAAATAAGACCAAAAGTCATAATAGAGTTCTAATTAAATAATAACTCTATCTAATAGAGTTCTAACTAAAAAATAATTCTACCTAAAACAATTCTAATTAAAACACAATTTTACCTAAAACAAGTCTAACTAAAACACAACTCTAATTAAAAGAACTCTAATTAAACACTAACTCTATCAAAATCAACCCCTAAAAAAATCTATAAATAGAGGTGCTCACACCCTATTTTCATATCAAATCATAAACCCTAAGAGAAGTAGGTATAAAAGCCCCCTTAGCCTCCCATAAACCCTAGTTTTAGAGTCCCAACTCCTTACCTAACATCCCTCCTTCGATTTTAGCCTAAAGAACACCCAAAAACCCTCCAAAAACACTTCAAAATCCTTAATAAACTCGAAGATTTCAGATCCAAAAATAAGGAGATACCTTGCCTCGGAGATCCGAAATCAAATCCGGAGACAGAACGAAGCAAGGGAGTACGGTACAAGGAGCTATTTTTGTCGGATCTGAGGGAACAAAGTCTTTGCTATCAGAAAGGTATAACTTTTTTTTATTTTTTTTTTATCTAGGTTTTTAGCAATGTAATTTATTTGGGAAGTTAGTAGAGACCGACTTTGGCCGGGCGGGGTTGGTACCTAACACCTTCCAACCCCGTAACGTGATCTCCGGACCTTTTTTTTTCTTTCGTAGATTAGTTTGCCTTTCTTTAGAGTCAGTTTGGTTCCTAGACCTTAATAACTAGGTGGCGACTCCCAAACCTCAAGGGTCAAAAGCGGATCCGCGCACCCCGCGGATCGAGGGCGCTTTCAGTGGCGACTCCACTGGGTACATTGAGGATCAAACTTGAAAAACCTCAAGTAAGGGAGCATTGCTAGAATAACCTAGACTATTTTTAGTTGCTAGTTTACCGTTTTTATTTTATTCATCTTTTTCAGTTCAATCATTGATCGAATGTTTGGATTATGAATATTTCGCTCTTGCATGTTCGTATTATTTTTGTTTATTTTATTTTATTCTTATGGTTCACTCGAGGGTTATTTAGAATGACCCTAAGTAATTAAAGAGATCATGAGGTTTAATTGAGGAGAGAATGATGATTAATGAATGTTGAAGTTTTTTTTTCTTTTTGTTTTTAGGATTTTATTTTTAAGCATCGTTGTTTAAAAAATAAAAATAAAATTTTTTTGTTTAAAAGTACGATGCATCCTTCAAAAAAAATTTTATATGTGTTTTTAAGATTAATGAATGTTGAAGTTTTATTTTATTCTGTTTGTTTTAGGCATCGTTGTTTAAAAATAAAAAATAAAAATAAAATTTTTTGTTTAAAGGTGCGATGCATCCTTCAACAATATTTTTTATATTTGTTTTTTTTTTTTTTAAAAAAGAAATTTAGGGTGCTGTCCATTGACAGCAAGAAGGAAATTAAAAAAAAAAAAGAGTTAAAAAAATAAAAAATAAAAAAAATTTCTTTTGAGGTTCTATTAACAGCAACAATTTGTTGGCGTGTTTGGTGTGCCAAAAATAAAACTGTCTTTAAAAGTGTACGCACCATCTTCCCCATTAATTTTATACCCATTTCATCGTCTTCATCAGGCTAGAGAGCCAACTCAATCTGATCAATCTCTCTGATCCAATCGATTGAAATCAGTCCCATTGGTTTAAAGTTATTGTTAATCGATTTTTTTTTTATTAAAAAAAAAAAAAAACCAGTTTTCTTCAATTGATCGATCGGTTTGAATTAAAAATTGATCAGAACCCTCCATCCCAATTGGTTTAAGACCTCAAACACTCGGAGAGAATTCTTGATTCATGTTGATGGAAAGATACAGAACATAAAGTCATTGATTTCTTTGGAAACCAACCCGATTTCGAATGACCTCGCCAGAAGTTGGTCTCTCCTTCATTTGTCGAATAGAACTTCAGACTTCGCTGGTTTTGATCGACCGGAAACTCTCGATTCTAAATGAACGGGTAAGATCTCAATCGAAGGGAAATTTTGTTTTTTTTTAAACAATTTGTGTCGTTTGTTTTTCTAAAAATCGGATTTAGTTTTTCGATTTGATTCGAGGACTCAAACTTTTTTTTCGGATCTCTTTAACTCAAGGAACAATGTTTCCTACCTTTAAACCATCTCACCAAAGGGCCAGGTTTTCTTCGATTATTGTTTTAATCCATTGTTCATGTGCACGATTCTCGAATATTGGAAAGAAAATGGCGTTGTCGCCTTTCATGTCTAAAGAGCAAACGTGCTCTTCTGTTTGGTTTCAAAAAGAAACAGAGAAGTCTTGAATTGATGTTGCTGTAGCAACACACATATATAAAAAAAAAAAAAAGAGATTTTTTTGTTATAATCATGGTACATGGGTGGAATGTGTTGGCAGCCACACTTTTAAACAAAGAGCAAACGTGCTCCTCTATTTGATTTAAAAAAGAAACAAAATTTTTTTTTGAACTAATGTTGCTGGTGGCAACACACATAAATTTTTATTTTTTTTTTTTGTGATCATGGTGCATAGGTTGTGTGTGCTGGCTGCTATACTTAAAAAAAAATAATAACAAAAATGGCGAGTAGTGCGAGTGTCGCTGGTAAACAAAATTTGGGAATTGTTTCCTTCACAAAGTTAGTAAGATTTTAAATCTTGCTAACATCTTTGACCTCCCCACGTGGCAACAATTTTATTTAAAAAAAAAAAAAATTAAATGAGTTAGAATGTTTTGTGAGTGCCGCTAGCTAAAAAAAAAATAAAATAAAAAAAGTATGAGTCGTGTGTTGTTGGTGGAAGCATGATGTTGATTGTGTGTGTTAGCAAAAAAAAAAAAGAGGAAATTAATTTGTTTCAAAAAAGAAAAATCGAAATAAAAAAATAAAGGGAAGTTCAAAAAATAAACCCATTGGTAAAGATTGAAAAGTTTTTTTTTAAAAAGGGAAGTTCAAAAAAACAACAAAATCAATTTTTTAAATGTTCTAACAGCAACATATGTTCAAGTTTTTTTGTTTTCCGAATTTCTTTTGATCGGGCTCAACTTGCTTTTTTTTTTAATTATCTTCTTCATCTCATCGATCATTATTATGCCCTTAATTCAATACCCTTAGAAATTTTGAATTATTTCGGATCACCCCAAAATAACCCTCGATGGGAACACATAGAGAAATAATGTCAGATTAAATGTTTGTTTCTAATACGGAATATGTGCTTGGTATGTTTATTTTTCTAATCATGTATTTAGAATGTTGCTGATCTTGATTAAACATCTATGTGATTAGAATGGTGTTGATTGAATATTCCTGCGATTCACATTGTAATGATTGATTTGATTGCACCCATGGGCCCACTTGTTTGAAAAGGCCCTAGGCACACCCCACCCTGTTTTCCACACACCACATGCACGTTTACTGTTTTGCGCACTTACACATCCCATATAGCCAACGTGGCACTAGTGCGTGGCCCGGTCTCTTCGGAGTTGCGAAGTCATTCATGAAAACCACAACTCCAGTCACATACCTTAGAGTATATCAAACTGGGGCATCAATACCGTCTGATCAGGTGATTTTGAGAGATATATTGATGCACCCAGGCTGGAGTGACCTGAGCCTTTGACCTATTGTAAGCCACACAGTCACATGTCCCGATTGCCAACGTAGTACTAGTACGTGGTCGGTTCCCTCGTGGGATGCCAAACCATTTATGAAAGTTACAACTCTTGACTCGTACCCGTAGGTATAAAAGATAATCTAAGTATATCAATTGCACTTCTTGGTCAAAATCGGTGCCTAAGCAAGATCTTGCCTCGCTGTACCCTACTGTACGAGGGGGATAGACTACGTCTATTCTAGACGAGAGGTATTTAAGTGGGCCCTTGCTCAGCATTGTGCGCCACCTCTCAACTGGAGATCAAACTAGCTGTTTTTGACTTCAGAGAAGTGAATTGAGGTTTTAGATTATCACCTATACGGTATATCAAACCAAGTCACCACGTATCGAAAGGTATATAGGTGTGCTTGGGCAATGGTGGTCAGATAAAAATGCATTACATGTAGTAAACCTAGAGTCTAGAAACCTTCCCTGTAGGTCACGACTCGAACTTATCGTGGGTGTTCCCGGGTTGTTCTATTTAATCCAACCAAAAGGTAAGTGGGTGGACCGGTCCACACCGCTCTAATCAAACCCGCAATATTGGTCCAACCCAATAAACTTAATTGGTGAAACATACTAGTCAATATCAAGTTAAACCAATTAGGTCAATTGGTAAATGGATCTTATGGATCAGTATATGGATCGGTTGAACTAATTGGCTTAAAAATATTGGATGAAGTGATGCAAGTAGAATATTCAGATCCATTAGGTCAAACCGGCCCAAACTTAAATGGGTACATAATCCCAATCACCTTGCATCGGCCAATTTGATCCAATGGACTGAATATTACATACTTAACAAGATCAGTAAATCATATTCATGTAATATTTCTTGATCGAAATATTTCATTGGTTAGAGATTTTGAATCTAGGGGTTAACTTAACCTATGCTATCAAGAGAAACCTCTATTTATTAAAAATCTACTCTAGGATTCATAACTAGTAATCATCCTTTGATGGGATTTTAAGGATTATCATTGCGCCCAAACTCAAGCGTCCACCTCCTAGTTGGAGTCGTAAGTCTAATCGATTAGAACGGGCCACAATACCAAGTCAACAAGTAGAGATGGCGTCAGAATCTGAGCTCACAGAGATCCGTAAGATCTTGGTAGCCTTTGCCAATGATATCAACAATATAAAAGGCAAAGTGGAAATGTTAGAACAGACCTCGGAATCGACGAAAAATCCTCTAGATGACCCAAAAGGAAAGAAAGTAGAAGAGAAACGTCCAGGTGAAGTCTTCGAACTCGACGGAGACGAAGAGTATGTTAATGAGAATCCAGTGTTAGCCAACAGAATGTCTCAACTGGAGTCAGCTCTGAAGAATATAAAGGGTATTGATGAAATCGCAGCAAGCATTGAAGCCCTAAATCACATCCCTAGAATTCATTTGCCAGAGAAGTTTGTAATGCCCGAAATGGACAAGTTCAGTGGGGTAGGTTGTGCAAAAACGCATCTTAAGGTGTATGTTACTAATATGCGCACTATGGGACTCAGTGATGAACAGATGACATTGCTATTTCAGATAACTCTATCCAGATCAGCTTTGCGATGGTTGATGTCTCAAGACCCAACTATAGTAGGTACATGGAAGAACATGTCAAAAGCTTTCTAGCATCAGTATAAATACAGTACCGAGATTGAGACTTCAACAAGGGATTTGGAGGCAACTAAACAAAAAAATGGGAAGACATTCACTATTTCATTGGTCGCTGGAGGGCCAAGGCTGCACAAATGTGGGATAGACCTTCAGAGAAAGAACAAGTGGCTATTATCTTAAAAAACCTCTCGCAAGGGTATGCCCGACATCTAGTTTTCCAATACTTTCCTACATTCGAGTCTCTATTGCAAGCTGGTAGTCAATTGGAAGATGCTTTCGCTTCCGGAATCCTTTCCAATTCTTCTGACAACAAGTTCAAAAAGCCTTTCACAAATTCCAAGTCTAGCGTTGATCACGCCTATGTAGCCAATACGTCTACTACACTCGTCCAATCTACTATCTTACCTAGTAACTAAGTTAACCCTAATCAACCTCGACCACGTAGGAAATTCACCAATCTTGGTATGCCTTTGAGCATTGTCTTTCAGAAACTATTAAGTAAAGGGCTCATTGCACCTCTCCAACCTCGACCTTTACCAAATCCACTCCCCACTTCTCACAATCCCAACCTATTTTGTGATTTTCACCAAAATTCCGGTCATCTCACTGATCGTTGCGTTGCTCTTCGTCATACAGTTCAAGACCTCATTGACGCCAAAAAAGTTACTGTTCCTGCCCCTGAGCAGCCAAATGTTATTACCAACCCTCTACCCATTTACCAATCTCCTCAGACTTTGAACATGGTATCCAATACTCAACTTTCGTTTGACTCAATCCTTCTCCATCCGATCAGTTAATCATAAACCTCCTAGCCCCCTCTTACCAGAGTAACGGTTCCTAATGAGGTTTTCACCACCAAACGTAGTCTTGGCCAAAAGAGAAGAAGTAAGTCTAAAAAATGCAAAGAATCTGAAGAAGAAAACTCAGTCCAACCGCTTAGAAATAGTTTCTCGAGTTCTCAATCTGTAATCAAGTCCGTTGTCGATAATTGTCTTTAGTCTAGTTCTTTCTATAAATTCAGTAATCAAGTCTGTCTTTTTATTTCTTATTTTGTTCTAGTCAAGTTAGTTTGTTGAGTCTGCAATGGTGTCAGTCGCCCCATCTAAATTTAATTGAATAAAGAAAATTTTTGAATACCTCGAACGCATTAACGAATTAACTAATAACTGGCTTCAAGGAGAAATTCCTCTAATAAGGAACCCCCTCTTGAATGAGAAGATAAATGTCTTGCTCGAGGAAGCAAAGGCATTGACTTCAGAACAAAAATAATTCCCAAGAAATTCAGATTGGAACTAACTTATCCCCAAAGGAGCACAAAGAGATGATGAATTTATTCAGAAAATTCAAAGACTTGCTTATATGGTCCTATGAGGATATGTCGGTTAAATTTGGACCCATCCTGTGAGAACACCAACAAGAATAGATTGACATAGCCAGATGAGGGATTATAAAATGTATCAGTGCTGGAATTTTAAAATCGATGGAATAGTTGAAGCAATCAGTAAAAATCTCAAGATAATCATCGTGAAAATGTGTCAATCACACATCACACCGGGATTGGCCAGAGAAGTTACCATTCGCATTATGGACATATTACACTTCAATACAGTCTTCTACTAGAGTCACTCTAGTATGATATGGAAGCAATCTTACCGGTTAAAAGGGAAAATCATGTATCTCAAGGTCTTGATGGAAGTTAATTGTTAGAAACAGATTGGGTCTGTCAATGGAGAGGAGTCACTCGCATGTTTGACAAGAAAGTCAAAGTTCATCACTTATAAGTCAAGGATCTAAGCATCAAACTACCAAAAAAAAAAATTTGAGTACTCTTCCTCGATCATAGAAAGTTTGAACTCAATTGGAGAGATTCAATCATCAAGGAAATATTATCTGGAAAAACTGTTGGACTTCAAGATCATGATGGAATCAAATTACCAGAGTCAACCAACCTTGACCGGATCAAACGGTACTACATTTAAGGAGGCCATGTTTGGCTGAATCAATTTTCCTGCTACCCAGTTCATTATCTCCTTTCTCAGCCCTTTGCAGCCTTTTCAAAAAAAAATGATGCATTTTTCTTTCTCAGCCCGATCACCTAACCTAGGGGAGGGAAAATTCGAACTACGTTTTGGTTTGATCCCAAAATTCTGGGGTACATAGGCAACCTGAGAAGTTACTTCAGGCCCGACCACATCAAAATAAAAAAAAATATAGATTCCCCGACAAAGAAAAAATCTAAAAAGAAATAATTCAAAAGAAAAAAATTGTCAAAGTGGGGAAGAAAATTCAAGGAAAAAGAAAATAATTTAAAAGGAAATGTCACACAATAGGCATTTGGGTTTTTGAGCCTCAAAATCCCTTTCTTTTTATACCCAGTCCTAAGCTTACCCATGAAAGTCCTCCTAAGTACCGTGCGAGAAGTCAAGGAAGATAGCAAAGCATGATCAGACAGCAACTCCAGAAGTTCAGAAGGGAAGAAGAAGAAAAAAAATCTGCTAAGTTGAAAACCCAAAAAAGGCGGCTTAGGCAAAAATTAAGGCAAGCTCGCAAGGTTGAAAATCTGAAAGGATGACCTTGGCAACAATCAAAGCAAGGAAAAAAGAAAAAATTGTAAGCTCGCTAGATCGAAAACCTAAAAAGGCGATCTAGGCAAAAGCTAGAGTATGCTCGCTAGATTGAAAACCTGAATAGGCAATCTAGGCAAAACTTAGAGCTATCAAAAAATAAAAGAAAATCTCCGTTGAGTTGAGAAGTTGAAAAGGTAGCCCGTGCCGAAATATCAGAAGTCTGAATGATCAAGTTTCAATATCCAGTTTGAACCAAATATAGACTCAGTGGATACAAGTATCTCGTCTATGATTGATTTGAAGAGTTTCATGTCCCTAAGCGAACTGACGAGGAGAAAGAACAAATTCTATGATGAACTTCAGAAAGAAATATTTTTTCCAATGTCTTTGAGCCTGACTCAAAATCTTCAATATAAAAAGTCAAAATTAAAAGTTAAACCTTTATTGCGCTTGCGGTAATCAAGGATTTCAAATTTTCATAACAAGGGCACTTCCTTTTTCTAAAGAGTACAGTTCCCCCCTTACACTAGGGGCATGTATTTTCAAATTATGTTCAATTATCCCCAGTGCAATGTTCCTTGTCAAACTAGGGGCATTTTTGTTCTGATGCCTGGTCAATTTCAACCCCAAAGGATAAGGTTAACTTTGAATTAAAGGTTACCCTCTTGATAGCAATTTTGAAAACTCCTCAGATTCAAAGAGAGTTAAAATGTTTACCGGACCTTCGTAAAATCCAACTTTTTATTAAAAAAAAAAAATCAAATGCGAGGTTAATCCCCCGTTTGTTCCCTCAAAGCTTAGTTCATTATTCTTGCACCCTAGGCAGGTAGAATAGAACTTCCTAAAAAAGAAAAAATTAGTTCATAACTCTTTTACTCCGAGTAAGTAGAGTAGAACTTTCCAAAAAAATTAGTTCATTACTCTTTCACCCTGGGCAAGTAGAGTAGGACTCAAAAAAAAATTAGTTCATTACTCTTTCACTCCGAGTAAGTGGAGTAGAACTTCCCAAAATAATTAATTCATTACTCTTTCACCCTGGGCAAGTAGAGTAGGACTCCCAAAACAATTGGTTCATTACTCTTTCACTCCGAGTAGGTAGAATAGAACTTCCCAAAATAATTAGTTCATTACTATTTCACCCTGGGTAGGTAGAGTAAGACTTCTAAAATGCTTAGTTCATTACTCTTTCACTCCGAGTAGGTAGAGTAGAACTTCCAAAAAAAAAATAGTTCATTACTCTTTCACTCCGGGTAGGTAGAGTAGAACTTCCCAAAAAATTTTTAGTGTATTACTCTTTCACTCTGAGTAGGTAGAGTAGAACTTTCCAAAAAAAAAAAATAGTTCATTACTCTTTCATCCTGGGCAGGTAGAGTAGGGCTTCTAAAAAGCTTAGTTCATTACTCTTTCACTCCGAGTAGGTAGAGTAGAACTTCAAAAAAAAAAAAAATAGTTCATTACTCTTTCACTCCGGGTAGGTAGAGTAGAACTTCCCAAAAAAAATTTAGTGCATTACTCTTTCACTTTGAGTAAGTAGAATAAGACTCTCAAAAAAATATAAATTCATTACTCTTTCACCTAGAGTAGGTAGAGTAGGACATTTAACTTTCTCCCAACTTTTGCTCAGATTTGTCTCAAATCTCATTCAAATTTTCTCGAGTTTTGTTTAACTCAGTTTCACACAGTGCACACATTGCACATTTGTTTCATTAGTCAAGGAGAATTTTCTAAAATTCAAGGATCTGACACTGTCAGTGAGAGCTCACGCTCAAGGACCTGACAACCTTTTAATTCGGGGTGAGCTTTACCCTCAAGGATCCGAACACCCCGACGAATTGCTAAATCAGGCTGCAAAATGAACTGTCACTAGCTTTGGCATTCAGATATCGCACTATCTACCAAAATAGATTTGCTATCTAGTTTGCTTCAACCCTCTGCCAAAGAGGGGCATCTGTAGACACCCCATTTTTGCACTCACCTGATTAATCAACTCGTCAACCCGATTGCAATGATTCTCAATGATGGATGTGTATTCCATTGCTTTATTTTGTTATCAGAAATATTTCCAGAAATTCGGATGAGGTATCTCGAACTACAAAATATTAGAAACCACGCTACGCTAGGAAAATACAACCCCAGAAACGTAGAAATCATCATATTGCAGACCCAAAAGAAATTTCACGATAAAAATCATTAAAAATGATCAAATTACCAAAATACCCCTAACATCAAAACAACCCTAAAGCCTAAATTACACTTAGGAAAATCCATTCGAACGCATAAAACAACAAATTGAAATCAAATAAATCATTTCGCCAATTTTCACAGAATTCGACAAAATTATGAAAATGCCCCTCATCAAGTTCACAACCATTTCACCCAAAAAATTTCATAAATGACACAAACTAACATTTACATTGAATTCCTTACGAAAAATCGATTCTAAAACATCCTAGAACATTAAAAACCGACTTAAAATGTGAAAAGTCCTCTCCGGGGGCAAAATGATAATTTTACAATTTTCGTAATTAAAAATTTCGAAATTAATAAATAAAATATTAAATAATTAAAGTGAAACATTAATGAAATTAATTTAAAATTTTGAACTAAAACAATCGATCAATCGGGCTCTCATGAAAAATTATTGAGGGTTCGTGAGATATTTCTTTAAGGACCCCTCCATTTGGGGGTCCAAAGAATTAAAGATATAATTCAGGGGGGTCCTCCAAAAATTTAAAGTCAATCAAGCAAGACTGAAGTCAAGGTATTAAAGTCAATCAAGCAAGACTGAAGTCAAAATTAAAGTCAATTAAGCAAGACTGAAGTCGAGATATTAAAAGTCAATCAATTAAGACTAAAGTCAAAATATTAAAAATCAATCAAATAAGATCAAAAGTCATAATAGAGTTCTAATTAAATAATAAGTCTATCTAATAGAGTTCTAACTAAAAAATAATTCTACCTAAAACAATTCTAATTAAAACATAATTCTACCTAAAACAAGTCTAACTACAACACAACTCTAATTAAAAGAACTCTAATTAAACACTAACTCTATCAAAATCAACCCCTAAAAAAATCTATAAATAGAGGTGCTCACACCCTATTTTCGTATCAAATCATAAACCCTAAGAGAAGTAGGTCTAAAAGCCCCCTTAGCCTCCCATAAACCCTAGTTTTGGAGCCCCAACTCCTTACCTAACATCCGTCCTTCAATTTTAACCTAAAGAACACCCAAAAGCCCTCCAAAAACACTTCAAAATCCATAATAAACTCGAAGAGTTCAGATCCAAAAATAAGGAGATACCTTACCTCGGAGATCCAAAATCAAATCTGGAGACAGAACGAAGCAAGGGAGTATGGTACAAGGAGCTATTTTTGTCGGATCTGAAGGAACAAAGTCTTTACTATCGGAAAGGTATAACTTTTTTTTATTTATTTTTTATCTAGATTTTTATCAATGTAATTTATTTGAAAAGTTAGTAGAGACCGGCTTTGGTCGGGCGGGGTTGGTGTCTAACACCTTCCAACCCCGTAACGTGATCCCCGGACCTTTTTTTTTCTTTCGTAGATTAGTTTGCCTTTTTTTAGAGTCAGTTTGATTCCTAGACCTTAATAACTAGTGGCGACTCCCAAACCTCAAGGGTCAAAAGCGGATCCGCGCACCCCACGGATCGAGGGCGCTTTCACAATCACCATCATTTTGTCCTCCATTCATATGTCAATTTGAATATTCATAGAAAGTGATACTCCAAAATAACATACCTAAAATCAATCCAAAGATTGTCACGAAAAGATTACACAACCCAAGAATATAAAATAAACTAGATAAAAAAAATGGGTCAACAATCATTATTTCATATCATTACCCTCTTAAAATCTTACGTTATTTAGGGTCATTCTGAGTGACCCTAGATTGAACAAAAAAAAAGTACCAAAATAAAATATTCACCATTCAAACAAGTAATCAATAATCGAGCCAAAAAGAATGATAAAAAATCAAAAAGAAACAAAGAAACAAAGAAACAAATAACTAAAAATAAAGTAAAAAACTAGGTCGTTCAGGCAATGCTTCCTATACTTGGGGCTTTTCAAGTCTGATATTCAATAATCCCCAGTGGAGTTGCCACTGAAAGCGTCCTTGATCCGTGGGGTGTGCGGATCAGCTTTTGATTTTTGAGGTTTGGGAGCCGCCACCTAGTTATTACGGTCTAGGAATCGAGCATTGACTCTAACAGATAAAAATAATTAATCTACGAATAAAAAGAAACTATGATCCAAGGATCACGTTATGGGCTTGGAAGGTGTTAGGCACCAACCCCGCGAGGCAAACATCCTTATACTAGTAGGGAATGTCCTTGTACAAGTTTCCTAACTTTTTCTCTATCATTGGATTTGTTTTAGATCTCCAAGTTGAAGTATCTTCTTCTTATATCTGAGTATTTTTTATATTTTTAAGAGGAATTTTAGGTATTTTTGAAGGACTTCTAGGTATTTTTTGAGTAAAAGTCAGGGTTTGGATGATAGGTAGGGAGTTAGGACTTCATAATTAGGGTTTGGAGAAGGCTAGGGAGACTTTTTGACCTATTCTTTTTAGTATTTATTTTGACCTGCGAAATTAGGTTGTGGAGATTCTATATTTATAGATTTTTTGAAAGAATTAGGGCTTGACTAGGTCTCCTTTTATATTGGGATTTTAACTTAAGTCTTATTTGATTGACTAGGTTTATTTAGATTAGAGTTTTGACTTAAGTCTTATGAGATTGACTTGGTCTTTTAAATTAGATTTTTTAATCTTGCATACAATGAAAGAATATATTTTTAAGTTTTGTGGAGAACCCCCATAATTATATCTTTAATTATTTGGATCCCTAGATGGAATGGTCTTTTAATAAATATCAAGGGGCTCCACTTAAATTAGTGGGCAACTATCAATAATTTTGCCTGAGGGCTTGATTGATTCATTTTCTTACTTTAGATTTTTAAATTTTATTAAGGTTTCACTTTACATTAATTAATGTTTTATTTATTAATTTTGAAATTTAAATTTTTTAAAATTAAAAAATTATCAATTTGCCTTTAAAGAGAACTTTTGCATTTCAAGTCATTTTTCGATGTTTCGGGATGTTTTAGAATCAATTTTTTATAAGGAATTCAATGGGATTATGGGTTTGTATCATTTACGAAATTTTCTGTATGAAATGATTGTGAACCTTATGAGGAGCATTTTCGTAATTTTGTCGAATTTGGTGAAAATTAGCAGAATGGTTTATTTGATTTCAATTTATTATTTTACGTGTTCGAAAGGATTTTTCTAAGCGTAATGTAGGCTCTAAGGATGTTTTGATATTAGGGGTATTTTGATTAGTTTTTAGTGATTTTTATCGTAAAACTTCTTTTTGTCTGTAAAATGATTATTTATATGTTTTTGGGGTTATATTTTCCTAGCATAGCGTGATTTCTACAATTTTGTTAATTTGAGATACCTCATCCGAATTTCTGAAACATATCTAGTAACAAAATAGAACATTGGAACATTCATCCATCATTGGGAATCATCACGATCGAGTTGACGAGTTGATTAATCAGGCGAGTGCAAAAATGGGGTGTCTACAGCATGAGTATAAATGAAAGATATCAAGTTGGATCGATAATTGAAAAATTACCATCATCTTGGAAAGACTTCAAAAATAATTTGAAACATAAAAGAAAGAAAATGAGAATCGAGGATCTAGTAATAAGATTTAGAATTGAAGAGGATAACCGAATGAAAGAGAAAAATAATGAGACAAATTTTACAATTTCTAAAGTGAAGTAGTGGAAGAAGAACCTTCCAAATTCACTAATAAGTTCAAACTCAGATTCTAGAAAAAGAATGTAAAGAAGAACTTGCATGGTCCAAAAGCCAATATCCAGAAGATCAAGAGAAATTGCTACTTCTTTGAGATTCCTATTTCTAATTGGAGAAATACGCAACTTATCACCCTTGCCCCAATATATATTCTCAAACTCTACATTCATAGTCCCCTTTGTTTAAAATCTTACTATTAGTGTTATTCGTTAATGTTGTATCTATTGTATAAGTAAGGCTGTAATTGGCCTTCCTCAAACATGCACAACATTCAGCACCATAAAAATCCAACTCGATTGTTAGTGTTGTAATGGAGAACGCAATGATGATGAGAATTACTACAATTTTATTTCGTTAATGGTGAAATCTTCTAAGTCGAGGACAATTGATGGGGACATCAAATATTGAAGAGTAGATTTTTATTTTTATTTATTTTTCTATTTTAGGACTTTAATTTTATGTTTATTGAGCTTATTTTGATGTTTTATTAGCCTATAATATTAATATAGGTGTTAGGGAGTAATTTGGTAACTTTATATTGATATTTTAATAAGTTTTAATAGGTTGAAAATTTAAGGAAAATAAAGTTACGGGATTGGGACATAGATAGTATTTCTGTTTTTGTTTTATTTAAGTTGTTTAAAATTTATTTACAATCATTGGATCTTTTTATTTTAATTGGATGATTGAGATTAGATTAGGGTTTAGAAAACATTATAAATACTTGTTTCTTCCTGTAATTTTCTTCAATGATGAATAAAATTGAGATTGAAGTTTTGATATTCCCATTAATAGTGTGGCATGAGGTCATTTTGGAGTGAGTTTAATATCTCTTTCTTCTTCTAATCTTTTTTTTTTAAATTATATTTTATTCTTGATTCTTGAAATCCCTTTCTCGATTCTTGAATTCCCTTTCTTGATTCTTGAAACCTACAAAATCCCATTTTGTTTTACCTTTAATCCTTCCCCACTGTCTTTAACCCTTACTTCATTACTATCTTTAACCAAATCTACCCTATACCCTTATAGCCAAATACCCTAAATCCCCTATTTTTTCAAAATCAAATTCATTTTTCTTATCTTTCATTTTGTCGCCTAAATCCTTAACCCAATACCCAACCAAATTTCCATAAATCCCTTATTTTGCCAAAATCCAATTCTATTTTCTTAATTTAATTCCACTTTTCAATATTGAGAAGTGGGTGCCCAGTGTGTATGATAAGTGTTACGTCTTAGCCAAATAGTTGAATAACATAGCATCAAGATAATGACATCTTCCTAATAGGGATTTTATTAGTAAGTATTTTAGTTTTAGAAGAAAATTAACCCTTTTGATTGACTTAATTAGTGCTTTTGTAGAGCCCATATATGTATGAATTTATCCTAATTTAATCACTTTTGTTTTAAATTTCTTTTCAACTTGGATGAAGTACTTGATTATTTTGTAAGCTATGATTCAATGCAACTCTTTTTATGTATTTATTAATGTGATAGAGAACCTCAATGTTTCCCTATTTGGATTTATTTTGATTGCAAGTAACAGGTGTGTAAGGTAAAAAACTTTTAAATTTTTTTTAAAATCTTTTAGACATCGGGTTTTGACAATTTTAGACAACGTTTTTCTAACCGATGTCTAAAGACCCAGATATAAGACATCATCCCATGTATACATCGGATTTTAAACCGACGTCTAAAGTTCTTTTGTACTACACTTATTCACCACTTTTTACTATTTAGTTCAACATTTAATTACTATTGAGTTCGACAATATTTTAATTTAAAAAAAATTATCGAACTCAATAGTAATTAAATATTGAACCAGACCATAAAAAGTGATAAACTCGATGTTGTAATGTGATTGAATTTTTATATTTTTTTAGTTCTATATTCTGTCCAAAATGCATAAATCATAGTTGCAAAGAAAAAAGTACAACATAATCATCAAAAAATTTAGAATCTCAACTTTGTTCTTCATTTTTTTTAAATCATCAAAATAAATATTGAAAAAAAAAAGTGTCTAAATGTTCAAAATTAAGATAACACCATTCTCCATTCATCATTCATGAACAAAAATCGTTGAAAATGATTGCAATTGAAAAACCTAATTATGTGAAGAAGATGAGAAAATGATAGTTTGGGTATTTCAAAGACATTATAAATGTGAGATGTGGTCCAGGACTACCAAGAAAAGAAAAATTTACTAAATGGCTTATTAAGAGACCACCCAAAATTTAGGGACTATTTAGAAAAAAGTCCCTTTGCTAAGGTCCTTTAAGTAATTTTCTCTTTTATTTTTCTAAAATCTTTAGCGGTAACATTTTCTCTATTGATGTATATAATAAGTCTCAGCGAATTGTACTTTTTCAACTTGTCTATCGATTATTCCATAATTAACGACTAGATTATCACTCAAAACAAAGGATTAAGTTTAAATTATAAAAAGATAACATCCAAAGAAGTTGGACACAAAAACACAATATCATTAAAATATTACTTATTTTAAAACATAAAATGCCTTTCCATTTTTAAATGGATTATCAAGATTGGTTCATTTATATGTACATTATAAACCTAAAACTAATGATGGACAGGTGAGGGGATATATGCATGTGTACCTCGAGATTAGTGCCATGTGAATAGGTAAATTTATCACAAAATCATAAGCTTCTTTTGTTTCATTTAAGCATTTGCCTAATTTGGAAAAAAATATATACCTAGTCTCTTCATTTCTCTTAATCTCGTCTAGTTTTGGTGATTTTGCTCCGTTATTATACTCAAGTCGGGCCTCCAAATTCATATTATGCTCTAAAATAAACAAGGATCGGTACAAGTAAAGTTCGATAGTTGGAGAGACTAGAGACAGTGGGTGAATATCCATTATCATCGCAAGCGTATATAAGAATCCAGGATTTGGTAGGA
The DNA here is from genome assembly GCF_017979445.1 of Akebia trifoliata. Lineage (NCBI taxonomy): Eukaryota > Viridiplantae > Streptophyta > Magnoliopsida > Ranunculales > Lardizabalaceae > Akebia > Akebia trifoliata. The sequence continues at coordinate 24,509,658 of NC_141376.1, forward strand.
TAACTACGAATTTAGTACAAATGGGGGATCAAATCATGAAAAAAATTCGAAGAAGGGTCATTTGGCTTAATAAACAACAAATAAAATAGAAAATGAGAAAGAAAAAGTACAATTTTATACCTAGAATTATATACCATGTGGTTAAATTTTTTTGACTTGGGTGTCAAAGGATCTGTGGTGTAGGTACACCCAGGTGAACCAACACATCAGTTGTAAAGTTACATCTCAAGTAGAAGTGAAAATTTCTATCATGCTCAGACAATATAAAAGAGATTACCAAATTTTACTTTCTCAACTATTTCAAACTAAATATTACTCAAAAATATTAAAATAATTATTCTTGATAGTTTTGTTAATTAAGAACCTAATTTTGAAAAATAAAATAAAATAAGTTTCGAAACCAATCACATTTTTAGATTTTAATTAACAGATGGCACATTCTTGAGAGTGAGACCTTACAAAAAATCTATTGTACAACTATACTTTTGTATTTGAGGATTTTACTAAATCATGTGCAAGAGATATTGGAGTTGTCATAATAGTACACGTTCCAAAATATTTACCAAATCATGATTTTTGTTGTTGTGATAAATATTTAAATGTTTATAATGGTGAGCTTATACACTAAAATCTCTAATTACCTGTACCCTAATGGCATTTATAATAGGGGGGAAAACTTGGTATTTTACCCATAACTTTTAATCTTGTTTCTCTATAAAAATAAAAAAAACTTCTTTATATAAAACACTTTCTCACTGGCTTTATAAATAATTTGGAATGTGTGTTGTCCTAATAATAATAGTTGTGAGATGTCTTGTATTCTTATTGGGCTTGAGCTTCAAGAGGCAAAACAATATCAAAGGGGATCTATTCTTAAGCGGAGTGGCTCGGCTAGAGGGGTTAGGATTTTGATGGTTTTTGGCTTTGTGATGTTTATTATGGTTGAGTGAGTTACAAGTTTGTAATATTTATTGTTGATAGGGGATTTTTGTCCCTCTCCTCCATGGATACCATGTAAATCTTGTGTTGTCTGTGTAATTGTCTTGGTCTTGTGCCAAAAATGTTTTGTATAGTTGATAGAAAGATGACACCGACCTAGCTTAGAGCTGTCTGAACCAAGTCAAAACCCTTCCCTGAAGGCTCGTAGAAAAATCTCGGCAAAAAAAGTTTTATTTTCCTCTCGTAGGGTCATTACTTGCTGATAATGGTATATATGGTTTATAGGGTCGGTGACATCGTGGTACATGTTGAAATTGGGCATACTAAATTTTCTCTTTATGTTTGTTTGCATAATCTCTTCGATAAATGGGTTGATCTAAAAGTTTCTAAATTTTGAGAATGTAATGTAGTCAGTTGATCCATACCTTCCAGAAGCAAGCAACACTCTGAAATCTTCCCTCTATTTTTTGAGGATTTCTACAACCTCTTATCTCCTTATTGAGTCTCACCCAACTCAGCCTGCTTGAGGCACTCGACCCTATGCTCGGCCATGCCTCTGATTCCAGGATACCTCCTTAGCCAAATCCTGAGCTTCTTGGTGTTGTGGCCTTGGGGGTTGCGGCTAGTACTCTAGTACTCCTAGTTGCCCTTGCACTACTCAAGAAAGCCAAGAAGAAGGAAGAAGATAATGAACCAAGGTGGGAAGAGTTTATTTTCTATTTTTTACCTTTGAATTTCCCCCTCCAACATCTCCCTTTCCTTGCATGTATATTCTTTTCAAGTTGTAGAAATGTAGATCTCAGCTTTCTTTTATTCTAGGGCTTGGGTGGTAATGTGAGTAATCTTGCCCTATAAGTCAATAATGAGCTCCATAGTGTTAAAAATCAGATGAATCTGAACTTGGTGAAGAAAAAGTATCAAAAAACAGAGAAAACAAAGAGAACTTGGTAAACTACTAAATTGTAATTGATGAATTTACATTAGACTTGAGTCCTATTTATAATACATCAATAGTACAATAGCAGAATAAAATGAAATAACTAACTCTTCTAACTAACAAACAAACTCTTCTAACTAAAATAACTAACTCTTCTAACTAACTAACAAACTCTTCTCTTCTAACTGAAATAACTAACTCTTTTCTTCTAACTTTCTTTCTACTTTAAGTCTTTCTTCTTTCCTTTTTAATTCCATGCTTTCAATATGAGATGTAACACTCCAACACCCCCCCCCTCAAGATGAACATGGATGTTAATGATGTTCATCTTGAGAAGAATATGATGAAAAAGTAGAGATCCGAAGGGCTTTGTAAATATGTCTGCTAGCTATAATCTCGATGGAATATGGAAGAGTTTAATAACATGCCGCTGCAATTTTTCTCTAATAAGATGGCAATCAATCTGGATACGCTTTGTTCGCTCATGCTGAACTAGATTTGTGGCTATTGACATTGCTGATTTACTGTCAGTATATAGCAAAACTGATTGTGAATGATTGATATCCAAGTCTTGTAAGGCATACAAAAGCCATTGAATTTCACATGTTGTAGTTGCAAGGGATCGGTACTCTGCCTCTGCAGATGATCGACTGATTGTGACTTGTTTCATTGATTTCCATGAAATCAATGAGTTGCCAAGAAAAATTGCAAAACCAGTAATACTCCTTCGAGTATCTACACAGCCTGCCCAATCACTTTCTGAAAAACCCTTTAATTGAAAATCTGATGAAGATGGAAAGAAGAGACCTTGCCCTGGTGTGGCCTTTAGATATCTCAATACTCGAATGGCTGCTTGATGGTGACTAACAGTATGTTTTACTAAAAACTGGCTGAGCACTTGTACAGAATAGGCTAAGTTAGGCCTAGTGAGAGTTAAGTAAAGTAATATGCCAATAAGTCTTCGATAACTTGATGGATCGTCATATAAATTTGTATCATTTGCTGATAACTTGAGGGTAGATTCCATAGGGAAGGCAACAAGTTTTGATCCAGTTAAACCAGTGTCTTCAAGTATGTCAAGTATATACTTTCTTGGCATAATGAGATACCATTTTTGGACCTTGCAACTTCCAAGCCAAGAAAGTATTTCAGCTGTCCTAAGTCTTTAATAGTGAACTTTTCATCTAAAAGGGTCTTCAACCTTTCAATTTCCAGAATGCTATCACTTGCCAATAGCACATCATCCACATAGACTAATAAGGCCATAAAAGAACTTTCAGATTTCTTAATGAACAGAGAACAATCAGAATTACCCTGAATATATCCATAGGAAATAAGGGCAGCGGATAGCTTGGCAAACCATTGCCAATAAGTCTGCTTTAAGCCATAGAGGCTCTTTAAAAGTCGACAAACTTTCTGTTCTCCTTGGACAACCAATCCAGGAAGCAATTCCATGTATACCTCTTCATGTAAATCTCCATGCAGAAATGCATTATTTACATCTAGTTGATGGAGATGCCACTGTTTGACTGCAGCTACAACAAGTACTAATCGAATGGATGTAAACTTGGCCACAGGAGAGAAAGTATCAAAGAAATCTAGGCCTTCTTGCTGAGTATACCATTTTGCCACCAATCTAGCTTTATGTCTTTATATAGTTCCATCAGCTTTATATTTCACTTTAAATACCCATTTACAACCAATAGTCTTTTTATTATGAGGAAGAGTAATAAGCTCCCAAGTTTTATTCAACTCCAAAGCATTAATTTCATTTTTCATGACAGCTTGCCATTTAGGTAGTCTAGAAGCTTGTTTGTATGTTTTGGGTCCTGGAGAGTTTGTGATAGAGGTTAAAAAAGCTTTATGGGATGTAGACAGTCTACTAGTAGAAAGAAAAGGGTGAAGAGAATAGATATTACCTTTAGTTGGAGAGCAGTCAGTTGAAGTAGATCCGTGAGTTGCATTTTGAGATGAAGAGACATTATCACCATAATAGTCTTGCAGATATGAAGGTGTTTGTTTAATTTTGGTTTATTTTTTGAGCTGTAGGACCTTTGGGTCAGTTGAAGCAGATGTTGGATTCATATTGGACGGAGAGGGAAATAGAGGTGAGTCTGATTTAATATGTGCATGAGGTTCAGAGAAAGGAGTAGAATTATTATGTGGTGAGTCAGATTCCACATTTTGATATGAATTGAAGAATGAGTTGGTAGAAGGTGAATCTGAAAAAGTTTGTGAAATAGGAAACAAAAAAGAATGAGTTTCAGGATTTTGGGGGTAACACTTGGAAAGAAAAAATTGTTTCATGGAATATGACATTCCGAGAAACAAGTATCTTATTGGTGTTTTAGATCCATGAGTTTATCACCCTTAATATCAGAAAGATATCCTAAGAACATGCATTTTGTGGCTCTTGAATCAAATTTCTGTCTGTGACTAGTTAAAGTTGATGCAAAGCAAAGGTTGTCAAAAACTTTTAAATGAGAAAGGTTAGGTGTTTTGTTAAAAAGCTTTTCAAAAGAGGTTTTATTTTGAAGTAGAAGAGTAGGAATTCTATTGATTATGTGTGCTACAGTAAGCACACAGTCACTCCAAAAAATTAATGGTAGATTTACTTGAAACATTAAGGCTCTAGCAGTGCTTAGTAGATGTTGATGTTTTCTCTCCACAACACCATTTTGTTGTGGAGTTTCTACACAACTTCGCTGATGCAAAATATCATATTTATGATAAAATTTTGTGAGTAAGAATTCTAGTCCATTATCAGACCTTATAGCTTTGACAGAAGAAGAAAATCGGTTTGCTATCATTTTACAGAAGTTTTGATTAAAGATGGCACTTCTGATTTAGCTTTAATCATGTATACCCAAGTACACCTTGTGAAGTCATCGACTATAGTTAAAAAATATCTAAAACTAGAATAAGAAGTAGTGCCAAAAGGACCCCATATATCACAATGGATCAAATCGAAACTTTTATTAGAATTACTTTGTGATACAGAAAAAGGAAGCCTTCTTTGCTTTGCTAAGGACATATGTCACAAACATTTGTACAATCAAGAGTAATAATAGAGTCAATCTGTTTGAGGGAAGGTAATCTTGAACTAGATACATGTCCTAATCTACAATACCATATATCTAATTGTTTGTGAGTAGAGGATAAAGCAATAGGTACAAAATTAAACTGAAATGAATTGCAGGGTTTAGCTTTTGATGAAGCTTGAGTTAGATGGTAAAGTCCTTCTTTCTCAAGAGCAATCCCAATCATCTTCTCCATTGACTGGTCCTGTAAAAGGCAATGGGAAGCAGTAAAGATAAGAGAAAGATTATATTGTTTAATGAGTTTGGAAATAGATAATCGATTGAATGAAAAATGAGGAAAACACAAGACATTATGTAAAAATAAGGAATCTGAGAGACATACAGTACCAATGTGTGTAGCTGGAACTGTAGTACCATTAGGAAGATTTATGGATGCATTAATTGGTTTAGGTGTAGAATGGTATAAAAGTGGTGAACAGATCATATGGTCTGTGGCACCCGTGTCAAGAATCCAATAAATTGGAATTTGGCTTAGAAGCAACAGAATTACAAGAAAATAGAGTTGGTTTAAGTAGAGGTTGCACATTACCATAAAAGTGAGAGGTGGTGGCAAGGTTAACAACTGGATGGACATTATTCTGATTGGAAGAATTGGGCGGTGCTGAATTTGCAAGTGCCATTAGTTTATTAAATTCCTCTTGAGTGAAACAAAACTTTTGTTGCTCATTACTATTTTGATTGTAGACCTCTAGAGTTGTAATAGCAGCATGAGCAGAAGCCACATTTCTTTTTCCCTTTAGTCCATTTCGGCCAGAGGGATAAGCATGGAGTTGGAAACATTTGTCCACTATGTGACCATTATAACCACAATGAGTACAGTGTAAGGCAGATTTCTTTAGTTTGTCCTTGAAAGACTTTGGCTGGTAATTATGTTGATTGAATTGCTTTGCCATCAAAGCATGAGTCTCATTATTTGTAGCAGAATTTGTAGATGCCTCTGACTATCTTCTTGAAGCAATAGAGAGAAAACCTTGGACATGCTTGGTAAGGGAACCATTAGCAGCAACTGGCTTCTGATAGAGGCATAAGAATCATTTAGCCCCACAAAAAATTTGAGTACATAATCAGATTGCTGTCTAATTTGTAAAAAGTTGAAAAGTTCACAAGTGCATGTTGTCATCTTGCCACATGTGCATGTTGGAAATGGCCTATAGCTAATGTACTCGTCCCAAAGGGTCTTAAAGGTATTGAAATATTTAGTAACAGAAAAAGCACCTTGACTGATGAAACTCAAAGATTTCTCAAGATGGAAAACCCTTGGTCCATCACTCCTGAGATATCTTGCTTTAAGCTCACTCCAAAGATCAACAGCAGATACCACAAATAGCAAACTATTTCATATTTCTATTGAAATAGAATTCATCAACCAAGAAAGAACCAAATTATTTGCTCTTAACCATGCGATGTGTTTAACAAGTTGATCAGTAGAGGGAGAAACAATTGAACCAACTATTAATTGTACCTTGTTCTTGACTGTCAATGCAATAACAAAGCATTAAAGATTAAAGATTTCTGATACTAACAAAGCACCAGGATTGTCGCTTGGATGTAGGTAATAAGGACTCGATGAGTCATCTGAACGATTGACAGGAGAGGGATTGACAAGAAGAGAATTGCGAGAACTCATTTTCAAGAATTTGTTCAAGAAAATGCAAGAAACTTGAAGATAATCGATGCAAGAATTTCATAGCAGGATTTCGCAAAGCAGAAGTTTAAAAAAAAAAAAAATCAATCTATTTACATTGCGGAAGCTTTAAGTTTTCAATATGATACCATGTTGAACTTGGTGAAGAAAAAGTATCGAAAAACAGAGAAAACAAAGAGAACTTGGTAAACTACTGAATTGTAATTGATGAATTTACATTAGACTTGAGTCCTATTTATAATACATCAATAGTACAATAACAGAATAAACTGAAATAACTAACTCTTCTAACTAACAAACAAACTCTTCTAACTGAAATAACTAACTCTTCTAACTAACTAACAAACTCTTCTCTTCTAACTGAAATTACTAACTCTTTTCTTCTAACTTTCTTTCTACTTTAAGTCTTTCTTCTTTCCTTTTTAATTTCATGCTTTCAATATGAGATGTAACACTCCAACACATAGAGATCACTTAAATTCTAATGTAGTTGTTTTTATTTTATATTTTTTCAATTCCAAGTAATTTATGATTCCTAGTGTAGCTTATTTCTTATCTTCATGACTTAAAAGCTAGATAGTAAACCCTCTATGAGGTGATCTTCTCTTTATAAGTCCATTACTAAGTTTCCTTTGGAAACTTCATACATACACAACATGTACACACCACATTTTTAAAAGGCTATGAGCTAAGGTGTGAGTCTTTGTACATCCATATCTTTTTCCCTAAGCTAACAAAAAACAGTTCCATTGGGACACAATTCATGCATTAAAGGGCCCTAATTCTACTATAGTGGTATCCAATCCATGGATGCCTCCTAAGGACAAAACCAACAAAAAGAATCTCCTTAGGGACCTAAGAGAGTGAAATCCATGTAAATTTTCACTCAAGTCTCAAGCTCACAAAAAAATCTAGCAAGCACCCACTTCTAGTTTTAGCTTACTCACCATATTTACTTCTCCATTTTACAAATAAATAAATAAACTATAGTCGATTTACCTTTTAACCTCTCTATAAACCCCTCTATCTTCAAAACATCAAAAACCAGTTTAATACTTCACCCTTGGCCAATATATGGTAACCATCACTTGATTGTTGGGACAAGGTAACTAACACCTTCCTTGTCCCTCAACCAAACCTCCTTACCTAGTTCTTTAATTAGGTAGACCTTCCCCTTATCCTTTGGATATATGAGTCGCTACAAATCAAAACATAGAATTTCAAAATCCCATTTCTGGTGTCCATTCACACCCAAACTCCGTGAATGGTAGTGACTCAATTACCCACGTAGATGAGGACTTAATCCCGTTTTGAAGAGACCTCTCAGTATCTACAACTCATATAGACATCAGTTTTTTTCTTATAGATATCATTAAAAAATGATGTCTAAAATCTTTTTCCAGTAGATGCTTCTTCTTACGCATCAAGTTTTAAACAATCGTCGTCATCATCAAGGGAGAAGTCATCGAAGCCACTTACATTATATGGGACATAGAGTACCTTTTGGAAATACGAACATTATTTCTCAAAGTTGAAATAGGAAACCAACTTTCAAAACTTGATTGAGCCAAAACTAAAGTTATATGAACCTTCTCTAATGTTGATTGGGCCGGCTATCCTAACAATCATAACTCCATGACTGGCATTTTCCATGGATCAAATGTAATCATGTGGCACAATGAGTACAACCGATATTGCATCCCAACCCATTCTCCATGCTAAAACAAAACACGTAGAAGTTGATTATCCGTTTCTATGGGAAAGAGTGACCCAAGGTTCACTCCGAATTGTGTTTGTTCCCATAGTGACTCAACTTGTTTATGCTTTAACTAAAGGACTTCATCTACTTGCTTTCATGTTTTAGCTTGAGGAGCCTGTAAAACCCATGATCCACACAAGGATAGATGGATTTAACATCAGGATTTACCTGATCAAAACCTATAGTTGACTCAAGATTAATATGCCACCTTTTCAGCTCTCTTATATGGCTAAATCTTTGGATATAATCGAATCATTCCAACATTCTTTCAATTATTTTTGCTGCCAATACTAAACTCTTTGTAACACGCATCTTTAAATATTCTACTATAAATATTACTATAATACATATCTAACAGAATTGAATGAGTTAAATTTAGAGAAGCCCCTCTGATGTCTAATTTGGGTATGTGTATGGTACTCTACTGAAGATCATTCAGAAACTAAATTCAAGAAACCACCCATCACAACAATCAGTTTGTGTATTAGATTTCCATCACATACAAGAAGAAAATATAGATACTTAAGTTCATTTTATTCATGCTAGTATCGATCCGATACATTAACCTTTTCACTTTAATAACTATTTTTTATTTAATTTTCATACACGAAACGGTTATCAATTCACCATGCTCTATGATTTGGCGGATTTACATGTCAACGACCCGAGGCTTGGCTGATTGAAACAGTGGCATTGGATGTTGATGAGCCGGAAGAGGTGGACGCGTCACCACGAACTCTCTTGGTAGCGTCGATGAAGGTAGGCCTGGTTGGCCTGAGATCTACCAAGCCTTTGCTCAATAGAAGAACAACAACTTCAGACATTGTTGGCCTTGAAACTACTGAGGATTGGGTGCACAACAGAGCAATCTCTAACACTTTCTTCACTTCCTCTGTTCTGTATTCCTTTGGGTTTAGGCTTTTATCAACCAAATCCATCAACATGTCATCCTCATATAATCTCCATGCCTATTAGACAATGATTCAGAAAAAAGAAAAAGAACATAGTATATCTCAAGGCAAAATACTTCATAAAGAGCTTGGTATACTCAGCTTGAAATGTGACAAAATTCGAACCTTGAAACTTAACCAAGTCAACTTGATTAACTAATATGTTATAAAAAAAAGTTGGTGTGGCAATGTATTTCAAAAACTATGGAGAGTGGTCTATGAAAGTAGATAGAAGACAAGATTTTAATCAATGAGTGTGCCTCATGGTGCGACAAGGTCGTGGCACAACAAAGTTCTCACTCTCTTTGATGGCCCTTCCAAGAGACTTGGGCATCAAGAATGGAGTCTAAATCTTAATTTGACTAAACTAGATCAACACAGTAAAGATTGAAAGACTGAAAACTCTTTCTTAATTCTACATGTGATGCATGGACATTCTTTTCTAATATTTTTAATTGACACAATGAAAAAAAGAATTAAGAGGAAAATTACCCATTCAAGAAGGTATTGACTAACAGGTTCAAGCTTTAAGTCGTTACTCTTTCGGCCACTTACAATTTCAAGGACAACCACGCCATAGCTGTAGGTGTCAACCTTCGCAGATAATTGCCCATGGATTGCATACTCCGGTGCCGTGTAACCCCTGTTGCACAATCACATTAGCTTCCAAACTGAGGACTAAAATAGAAGATAGAAACAATTGCCTGTTCTGTCTTGTTTTTAGTTTTTTGTATTTAATCTTTGGTATGATAGCTTCAATATTTTTATTTTGACTTACAATGTTCCAGCAAATTTGGTACTTAGATGACTCTGGTCCTCTGGAAGAAGCCTTGCCAACCCAAAATCCGCAATTCTAGGCTGGAAGTCATCATCGAGCAGTATATTACTGGATTTTATGTCTCTATGTATAATGCACACATGGAATTCCTCGTGTAGATAGGCAAGACCTCGGGCTGTACCCAAGATTATATCAAACCGTTGTTTCCAGCTAAGGTTCCCACGTCTATCACCTGTGAAGCATGAAATACCATTATCATTATCAAAGCCTTATTACAAAAACTTGGGGTTGATGAAACAATTTGTGTTCCTGCATTCAATTGTATATAAAGTCATGTCTTCGACTCAAAAAAATATCATACTTTAAACTCGAAACATGGGTTTGGCACCTTTTCCCCTGACCTCAGATCTCTCACCTTAAGGCCAACCAAAGCCCCTATTTGTTCATTCAGTCCTCACCATGCCCAAGACACCAGTTTTTTTTGGAAAGATTCATTGTAAAAGGATAAGGATGACTTCTAAATGAGATTTATTATGGTGTCAAGTTGTAAGTATGAAATAATAAAGATGCACATCTTATAATAGAAACTCATAATGAACATCAAGACATGTTTTCAATTGTTAATAAAACACTATTTTCCAATTAAACTACGTCGTTTAAGAAAACTATGTCTGAGCATATTAAGGTAATTATTACCAAATAAGAATTTGTCGAGGCTACTGTTTGCCATGTATTCATAAATGAGAAGTAGTTCTTGGCGTTTGCTACAACACCCGAGAAGGCGGATAAGGTTTCGATGATGAACATTGCTTATAAGCCTCACTTCGCTCTCAAAATCTGCTTTTGCTCTGCTAGTTTGGGCTATTGCAAGTTTCTTAACTGCGACAACTTTTCCATTTTTCAGGACCCCCTACATGTGAAGTAACAATGTAATTTCTCTTAAAAATCATCCAAAACACATAAATGAAAGACAAAAGTTCTCCTACTATAGTGTGCATGAAATTGTGATAGAAAAAAAAACCAACTAAAACAAAAATTCAAATCAAATACATACCTTGTATACATCTCCAAATCCTCCTTCTCCGAGTTTATTTTCTTCACTAAAATTCCCGGTTGCAGTTGTAAGATCTTTGTAAGGGAAATTCACTGGACCCCTTAGCTCAGTAGCCCCTAATATATCTCCTGAAAAATGAAAATTTTGTTGCTAGTTTGGATATAATTTTTCCATTAAATGCCCCCTAATTTTTGGGTGGCAACCAGTAAAGTTTTTCCAAATAAACTCCCCTACCCCCTCACCCTCAGGCCTCAATATATAAACCAAAATTCCCCTTTATTGCTGCATATGCCAAAGACCACTAGTTCAAAAAACTTTACTAACTTGATTGATTAGTTACGTCTAGTAAAAGTCGTACCCCAGTGATTTGGCTTCTACATTTTGCTGAGAATCCTGGATTTTCATATAATCTTGGTATTATTTACATGAAATATGCGAAGGTATCTTAAATATACACCAAAATCAAGCCTCCAATGTCTAAATTGCTCTTTTGGAGTCTGGTGTTCTCTTTGTATACATAAGCAAATTTTAAGAATTTAAATATTTAATTTGCATTTAATATAACATAAAATTTACTAATCATATAACCTATCAATTTGATATATAAGTTCAAAAATCAATTACTATTGAAATATAAACCAATCCGACCTTCCCCTCACCACAACTCATTGACCCACCCTCCCCTTCCCTTCCCCACACACAAATAAACATTGTCAAGTTTTCTTCCCTTATTGAACATGGTTTCAAGACCCACATCCCAAACAAGGCATGGGGTGTGGTTCTTTGAAACTATGTTCCCAAGAGGGAAAGAAAACTTGACATGTTTATTTGGGCTTATAGAGGGAAAGGAGGGTAGGTCAATTGGTTGTGATCGAGTCAAGTTTGGATTGGTACATTCATATACCAAATTGATTTGGTCTATTGGATAAATGGAGGTCGTTTGTTACCTTTATGAGTCTTCTTAGGCTTTCTTCTCAGTAATTGAAACCATATGAAAAAGGCAATCAAAAACAAAAGAAAGGCAGAACCTCCAACTACACCTCCTATAATAGCTTTCGTGTTGCTTGAACCTCCTGCCAGAATCTCAATTCATCAACTACTAATATCATTGACAAACCAAGGTTTCAAAAGTGAACTATTATATTATGATGCAGCATTGGTTGTTTCCATTGTATAGGTAATGCAAGTAATATTATGTAATGGAGCCCTCAATTATACATAGTTCGGGAAGGAGCACATGCTATGCAGGTGTTGCTAGGGCAAAGACTCCTCAAAATTGTGGGTTTCTATTATCGTACACTTTATCATTTAATAAGATAAATTAAAAAAAAAAAAAAAATTTATATATTTTATCTTTTATTATCATAAATAGATTATTTTGAAATGAATCCTAATAGAAAATCCATGAGAATAATGTTTGGTTAGTAAATATTTGTAAAATATTACTCACCTTTTGTCAAGAAGGGTGTGAGATCAGTTGTTTGGTTACTGTTGAAGAATGCAGTATCCGAATACCTTAAAAAACATCCAGCATCAACAGCTCTCCCTTCGGCATCGGGTGGACAACTCCCTATATTGTTGTATGCAACGGTCAAGCAATCCTTGCACCCACTCTCGCTCACTGATTCTGCGCACTGTGATACACCGTATGCTATAGTGCCACTCCCATCGCCCACTTCTCGTTGTGTGGCTGCAAAGAATCCACCTATCCTCGGCGTTGCAATCAGAAGATCTGATAGCAATCCATCGACAGCTACACTAAATGCACTCGCCTGTGGTGCGGTCTTGTTTCCACAAATCCCAACGTTGCCAGGCAGAGTCGTTTGATCAAAGAAACTGTTGCTTTCATACCTTGAGAAGAAATAAATCATCTTCAATCAAGCCTGATTTCTTAAGTAATTTGATCGAATGCATGGTTTTAATATTCGTCCAAGATGACTCGGAAGGGGTTTAAATGAGGGTATTTTGATCATTTTCACTAATCTCTCGTAGAAGAGCACTTTCAAATCTATGATTCCTCCGAAACTTTGACAGGTGTATCCAAAATATCCAAATCAATGATTATTGTAAACTCTAAAACTTCAATGGTATGTTAGCAACCTTTTAAAACATGCGTTTTCATTTTTGCCCCTAGAAAGTAATCTTTAAATCCTTTTAGTGTAAAAAGTAAACGGTTCTATTGTTCTTTATACAATGGCATTTTCATAATAATATTTTTAAATTTTTATGGTATCTAAAAACATAATAATAATAATAATAATAATAATACCATTACATGATTACAACAGAACTTTTCTTTTCTTTTCTGTTCTTTTTTCAATAAAAGAATTACTTTTTTATAAGAAATATGAAAACTGTGTGTTTTTTATTGTTGCTAATGTCTCATTAAAGTCTTGGATGTTAGCATTGTAGATCATATATTTCAAGATATAATTTGATAATGATTTCAGATTAATTTATAAACAATGTGACCAAACCATTAACTTCAATTAAAATTTGTTATTATTGTGTATTATGAGTGTACTATGTTTAGTTTTTTTGATGTATTATATATTTTTGTTGGACTCGTCAATCAAATGAATGAAGTACGTAATTGATTGATCCTATATATGGTCAATCAACGATGTCTTCAATAGGGGTCAATCTCTCAGTGTAGTTTGAAATTTCAAGATTTATTAGAGAAACAGACGACCAATATTATGGTAGAATAAACAGCCTAGGGCTGTAAATGGATCATATTAAACATGAAATTTGATTTGAAATGATAACTCAAATTCTTGATTGAGAATATGCATGAGATCCGATCCCATATTTAATCAAATAATTAGCTCTGGATTGCTTGCCTCGATCAATCCAATATGGTAGAATGCATATATGGTTCAAATATTTATTCATTACCAATTCAAAATGGAAAATACTAATGCCTCGAATTATACTATTTCCTAAGGATTCCTAAACTTGTACTAATCCTAGAAGAGGAAACTTTGCCAACCATTAGAGCTTCCCAAATGCGGATTGAAGTTATAAACTCAATCTAAAATTCATCTAGCCTCGCATACTGAATTTTTTTTTTTTTTTGATAAATAGCATTTCATTCATTAAAGCAAAACCAAGTCAGTCGAGATGACCAACCTAGCAAGTCCTTACAGTAAGAAATTACTCATGAGTAATACAGCAAATCCCATCCCAATTGAAAATAAAATCCTCGAAAAAGACTCCCCTAAATTCTTTAAAGACTTTGGACCAACAGAAAATAAGTCCCATAATGGATAAAATCGTATTGCTACAATCTTCCATTTTTCCTTCAAAGATGCGCTTGTTTCTCTCCAACCACACTCCCCAGCATATTGCGAACGGTGTAATACTCCACAACAGCCTCTTAGCGCCGCCAAATGAGTAGCCAATCGACGACCAACAAGTAAAAAGCTCCTTTGTTGTTTGTGGTAAGCATATTATAACTCCATATAATTTCAAAAAATGAGTCCAAATGCCATAAGCGAACTTACAATGTATAAGAAGGTGGTCCGATGATTCTCCATTCTCCATGCATAGCACACAACAACTCGCCCCGCACAAACCCCGTCGCATCAAGAAATCCACATACTGACTTATAGTTTTAAGAGTTTGTTGAGTCTAGTCCTACATCGGGTACTCATTGCCTTGTCTCTCTCCTATAAGCTCATGCCCCCTCCACTTATTGTCAATTGATTTTGAGTTAGACCCCTAAATTTATTATAGTATCAGAGTAGGCCTTTCTCTCCTCTACATCATCCAGTTCATATCTCCACGTTGTAGACACCCCATTTTTGCCCAAGTCGAGCTCGAGAGTACCAAAAACCTTTCGAGAAAGAGCTTGACCCAAGATAGTTTTCAAGAGGATTCAAAAACTCTATTTTCAAGCAATCACATAGCCTGAAGGCTATTTCTCAAATTCTAGATTAAGTCTGGTCGTACCTCACCCTTGGTCAAACTTAATTTTAAGCCTGATCGTACCACAACCTTGGCCAAACTTAATTTTAAGCTTAATCGTACCTCAACCTTGGCCAAACTTATTTTTTGTCTAATAAAAGGTGACCCATGCTTGAAAGTTAGTTTTGCCTAGTCCAAGGGTGACCTATGGCCAAGCATAATTTTTGTTCACACTTTAGTTCACCCAAGGCCAATTCTGTTACAAACTCATATGTGCTAGAATTTGATTATGGATAATTACCCTTTAACCTACTCCTTAATGACTTTTCCCCTAAGAAAATCCCTCCATTTTATTGTTTTGTCTCCATTTAATTTTTTAATAAATCTACCATCATGGTTTTCTTGTAAATTCTATTTTTCTTCCAACAAAGACTCTTGGTCAAATTAATCCCACATGAGTGTAATTACTACATTAACCTCACCTTGTTAGAACTAAACTAAGATATAGTACCCTTATGCCCCCTAAGTTTATTCTCAATCTTAGAAAATTCAATATAAATTGACCAAGTTCAAGAGATTTTGACAACTTTGCCCAACCTATAGATTTCTCTAGAACTTGTAAGTAAAAACTAGATTGACCCTAGGTTGTTAGAGAATTCATTGGGCTAGATGAATTTAATATCTAAAATCTCAATTCATATTTATATAACATCTAGCCTAATTTTCTATGATTTGACCCAAAGCCAATGACCTAGGACTTTTCTACCCTCCTCAAAAAATTCTCTAGAAACTATGACCTTTTACAATCATATTTCTTAATCATCATGATTGGTGAGACCTATAGGTGAGTGAAAGACCATCAAATTCAAGGAGAGGAGATGTAATTTAAGTTTTCTCTAGAGATTTCATTGAAAATATTAGAAATCATATGATTTAGGATAAATTTATCCCCAAGGATCTCCCAAAATACTATAAATAAGACATTTATCTAAGGCAAATGAAAAAAAAAAAGTTCAAGTCATCCAAAATTTTGCCAAATCTCTCTTCAAAGCCTTCTAGCCTATCTAAACTCTATCTAAATCCTTCTAAAACACACAAGAAGCTCTAATCAAGAAGAAGAATAAAAAAAAAAAATTGGCCAAGGTGGAGTGTGGTTGTAACTTTCTAATGTTTTATATGTAATCCTTTCTAAATCTCCCTCTTCTACCTATTCCCCTCTTTATATTAAGCTAGTTTATTTCGTGTTTTCTTTGCGTGTAATAATGTATATCTTCATTTTCTTTAGTGAGGTTTAAAGGTAAAGAGTAAAACCTCCTAGAGGTAATCTCTTCCTATAAGCCCGCAATAAACTCTTAAGAGTATTAGAATATTTGTTATTTATTTGTCTTGCAAGCTTTAAATTCCTAGATTAGTTGCTATTTATTTTTCTTACAAGCTTTAAATTCTTAGATTAGTTGTTATTTACTTTCCTTGCAAGTTTAAATTCATAGAATATAGATTTTCATTTTCTTTCCTAATGGCTTAAGAGTTAGAGAGTAATTTTCATGGGAGGTAATCTTCTCTTTCTAAATCTATTACATGCATACATTATGTGCACACACATTACTATATTTTTTCTAAAGTAACTAAGGGTAAAAAATGTGGATCTATCTAGATCTGCACCTAACTCTCTAAACTAACAAAAAATAGTATCAAAGAGGACACGTCTCATGCATAAGGTTCATAGTCTTTCCATGGTGGCCGTCCAACTCATGAACACCTCTTAAAGAGTAAACTAACAAAGAGGTGCTCCCAAGTGAACACATAACCTTTAAAAAAAGCTTTGAGATCCAAGAAAGTGAAATTCATGTGGATTTCCACTAAAATTTTAGGCTCATAAAAAATTCCCACAAACATCTTTTTTTCTTTAGCTTTCTCATTGTCCTAATTTGTTCATTTCTAGAACTAGATTATAATTAATTTTTCTCAAGTTTTCTCTATAATTTTCTTTATTTTTCAAAATCCAAATTGTTTTTCTAATCTTCACCCATGGTCATATATTGGTAATTATCTTAGGATGGGAGGGACAAAGTGTCTAACACTTTTCTTGTCCCTCAATCGAATCTCCTTACCGTAGATTTCTAGGTAGATAATTTTTCATTATCTTTTGGATATGTGAGTCAGTACAAACTAAAGAAAAAAATAGATTTCAAAATCTTTTTATAGTGTCTATTCACACTTTAATTGAATGGTGGCGAATTCTAAACTTGTGTAGATGAACTTAAACCTACCTAAAGGTTTCGATGCTCACGTATTTACACGTGCTTTTGCCCAATCCAGCCTACATGTACGGGGCATGTTGAGTTTAGTCCCACATTGAACACTCATTGCCTTGTCTCTCTCCTTATGAGCTCCTCAAAAATTTATCAAAGTCGATACTCAGCCGATTTGACTAGACAGTAGGATTTTGAGGTGAGTTGATCACAATAAATAACGTGGAAAGACCTATATTTGATGGACCAAGGCATCAAATTTTTCATTGTCAAATTTTTATTTTCGACAGATCGAAATTGTCAAATTACTGGAGGATGGGAGAAATATGATGGCTTTAAGCCGTCGAAACGGGGAACATAAAAATTTTCAACGACCATGGACTGACAAAATTCGGTTACTAAATTATGTGGGTTTTGGCCCTTCAATTTTTCTTGTAAAAATTTTCAGTTTTTATGTAGTGATACTTGTTAGACCCAATTTATCAAGTCAACTCAGAAGCTTTGCTAATTCGAGTAAGAAACTTGGCAGAATCACCTAAAAATGCATTGAAGATAAGGAACTCAAGTAAAAAAACCCTTGATTTTTTCCCAAAAGCCCTTGATTCATCTCTCCAAAATTTGTCATATATCTTCAAGCTCTTCATCCTATTCACTTTAAACCTCATAAAAAAAAAAAAATAAAGTAAAATAAACTTTGATATTTTCTCTTGTAAAGTTGACCGTTTTCAATCTCTAAAATTTATTCAACCTCATCTTCAATTCATGACTTCAGACTCTACAAGAAAGTCCCCTAAAATCCCTATATTGTTCCTAAGGAATGCAGGAAAAGAGAGTAGGATGAAGAATATTTCTTACTTTAGGGAGAAAAGAATCAAGATATTTGGCTTGAAGAGAAGGGTGTTTCATGTTATTAAATATTAAAATTGACTTTTTTGAGTTGACTCTAGAGTTTTCAACTTGAATCAACTCAATGAGTAGTCGAGTTCGCCAGAGTTTTAAAACTATGGCTAAGAAAACCTATGATGGATGGGGCATGATTGTGTGTGGTCCCCGAGTAATTGCAGTCAGAGACTGAACTCTAATAAGGAGTAGAACCCACTTCGACCACACAACTGAACTCTAATAAGGAGAATCCACATCGACCACACATAACCACAAACCACCGTGGCCCACTCCATGACCGATACGAGACATTCACTCTGAAACATTGAATGTTTCGGAAATAAATTGGGTATGTGTTTTATTTGTGTCGAATGTCGATTTTTTCTTCAACCAAAACATTCAATCAATACGATATTTTAAACATTGGCCATGCTTGTACCTTAAGAAGCAGCCGTCATAAATAACTCGAGCACCATTAGCCACTGAACAATTATGAATTTGAGACACGGCTGCAGCAAAGCAAGCTAGGCAGTCGGCGTTGGAGAGGTAGTTTCTGCACTGGACCATGGCGAAGGCAGGAGGATGTTGAGCGGTGGCAAAGCGGTTAGAGTTGTTGTTGAGCTGTGTTCTTAGATCTGAAAACGTTGCATTTAGGTTGGTAAAGAACACAGATGGATTTGCAGCGTTGTATTGGCTGCATCCTTTGTCTAAGATATTAATTTCGGGATCGGAGACCACCACTCGATCAAAGAGTGAAACAATAATGAAGATGGACAAAATTGCTAAGAAAAGACCCATAATGAAACTGTAGAGAAGGCGAAAAAGAGAGGTTTTTAGACATTCTAAGTCATATTATACGTCCTGTGTAATAAATTAAATTTCCACATGTGACGTGATCAATCCGATATATTCTCGATTTAGGTGAGAATTGGAATCAACTCACCCAATGTACGTGTACGCTCACGTCCTCCATATTACACAGATTACATCAGAATTCAAAAAAAAATCCGAATTTAAAGAATGGAAGGAGAAATGAGCTGAATTTGAGAGAGATTCTAATTATAAAGTTAGGGATTGGTTTTGATGAAATCCGATATCACCCCCAACCATCATTTGACAACACTCATGATTGATGACCATAAACAATCTTTAGAGATTTTGACTGAAGATTAGATTAAAATTGAAAGAAAGATGAAGTAGATGGAAAGATATAAAATGGAGCAAAACATAAAAGACTTGAATTAAATAGAAGTCAATCATCTCGATGAATTCTTAATACAAATAAGAGAAGCACATTGTTGAAAAAATCGATTTATTTTCTTTTTAAATGGTAGATGATCAATTTAAAACACTATTGATCATTACACAAAATGATGATGTTTTTTAGTTATACCTTCATTATTTTCAAGTATAAAAAAAACACAAAAGATGGACATTTTTTGGCCCATTCTCCACTTGAAAATTTTCGATTCATAAACAATAATATGATGGAATCATTCAGCTCAATTAAAATTTTTGCTAATCATTTGGGAAGAATTCATAAAGAATATGAGGGAATCATTCAGCTCAATTAAAAAATTTGCTAATCATTCATATATGACAATTGGACCAACAATATAAAATTGAAAAATAATTGTGGATTATATTAGTCTAATAAGTATACATGACGTGGATTGAATAACGACACTCTAATATTTTAGTTTTTATTTAATTTATATAATAATTTTTTTGTTGGCTGGATTCATCAATCAAATGAATGGCGTCATTGAATTATCTTATCATTAAATGGGTACATATATAACGACCCTCACAAATTGCTAGGGGTTCAGAACAAACCTAATAGATTAGGTTGGTCCAACAATATATAAGGACCCAACCTAATGACCTACCAATACATTGTGGTAGATTAATGAACACTAGGGCTTATTCTGTATTGCCTATGAGTTTAATTATCTTATATTTTTTATGTCAAACTAGATTTAATCGTATTATTATCAGATCGGACTAAATGCTTTAACTCAATTTATAATTTTTTTTATTGATACTTATATTTGAATAATTATAAATCTATATAATAAAATAGGATGATTGTCTCACAATGTTTATCCCCCATACCCAAAGAGGGATTTGGATTCAATCTTACACCCATCTTAATGATAATTTTACTTTATTACATTTCTTTTTCTACACTTTCATGAGATTATCCCTTATATCAATAACACTTCTCCAACTTGATCGCCTTTCCTCCTCTACCTCTTTAATCATTTGAGGATGCCCGTGCCAATAAGCATGGGAAAAGTATAGGTTTTTTTTTTTCCTTTTATAAATTAATAAAAAGGATTAGTTGATATTTAATCACATTCAATAATAAATATTTAAATAAATAAGAATTAATTATTTTTTTATCTAAAATATAAAACCCTGACTGACTCAATCAATATTTTCAAAATATCGGACAAGTCATAATATTGGATCTTACATGAGTCAATGTGAAGGACAATTCACATTGAATATTCCACTGGTTCATGAATGATATCGGGAGGATTCAAACAAGTCATCTCAATCTTCGACAATTTCTAAAACCTTGGCAGACCATCAATGGGAGGTAATGGGTCTAGAGTTTAGATGGGTAGAGTTATAAACCTAAACTTTTTAGGTGGGTGTAGGAGTTTATGATGATCAATGGCTAGATATTGAACTCCAGAGATGGTAGTTCTTAGCATGACCTACGAACAAGACTTGAAAATGGGTTTGCATTGAGCCTAATCATGTTTAGGTTGTAACATGTAAACCTGTTTAACTCGTTTATTAACCAGGTCATATCCAAGTTAGGGGGCCAGTTTATCCAATTAATTATGGTGTCATTAATGTCGTATTGACTCGCGTGCAACTTGACAATATTTAATTTATTTAAAGTATAAAACATAGATTAAATAAGTTATAATCATATCGTCTTGCATACAATCTAATCTAATCAAATCTTATTTAATTAAAAATTTATAAATATATTAAGCATATTATAATTTTCATAAATTATGCATATATGCCTAACCAAGACACTACCCACCCAAGATGTTAGGTTACAACCACGTTGCCTATTTAATAAACAGGTAATTAGGTTCTTACACGATTATATTAAATGGGTGGGATTAGTTTGGGTAAAGTTTTTTAACTTAAGTCAACAAGACAAGACCTATTGCCCCTCCTAGTAAACTTCAGACATACATACGACAATCCATCGTTTCATAGTTTAAAAGTTGTAGAATTGACACAAATTAATTCAGCTGAGTTGACTTGAATCAATTTGATTTTGAGGTGAATCACAAAACTTAATGTAACTAACTCATTAAGTCAACTCAATCATTTTAAATGAGTCAATTGAAAAGAAGTCGAGTCGATCTGAAAATGCACCGAATCGAAAACAAGATTCCCAAGTTGTCGATTTGAACTCAAAGCAATGGACATTAGTTATGAATTGTCGAGTTTTAAAAGTATAAATCACATATATATGATGGTGGGTCTAGTTGGCCCATCATCATGAGCCACGCAAGTACCTTAAAAAACAGCCATCATAGATAACCCGAGCACCATTAGCCGCCGAACAGTTACGAATTAGAAACTCCGCCGCAGCAAAGCAAGCTACACAGTCGGTGTTTGAGAGGTAGTTCCTGCACTGGACCATGGCATATACAGGATCGGATGCCCTAGGACGCTGAGCAGTGGCAAAGTGGTTAGTATTGTTGTTGAGTTGTGTTCTTAAATCAGAAAAAGTCGCATTTAGATTGCTCAAGAACAACGATGGGTCCGTAGCATTATATTGGCTGCATCCTTTGTTTAACAGATTAATTTGGGGATCAGAAATCACCACTCGATCAAATAGCAAAACAATAGTGATGATCGACGAAATTGCCAAGAAAAGATCCATAGCGAACTGTCGATAATGCAAAGAAGAGATCTTTTTAAGAAGATTTTGATGACATGTTAGATAATAATAAAATAAGGTAAGATTGATAGATATTCGAAGAATGGAAAGATAAATGACCTGAATTAGTTGGATAGAATTAAACCGTCTAGAGAAATTCTAATTCCAACATTAGCGAGATTTTGATCCCCACTTAGGTTGAAACTCAAAGAAAGATGAGAAAGAGGAGGAAAACATCAAAATGACTTAATTAGATGGAATTCTATCATTCTCGAGAAATTAGTATTATATACAAGTCAGGAATGATGGAATTGGAATCCAACCTTAATCATTTTTAGACATTTTGTCTCGTCTGCTTGGTCGTGGAGAGAGTTCCTCCGCCACCTAATCCATGATGTCAGCACGTTCAAACCTTCTTAAAACTATGCACATAGATACCTATGACGTGTCTTATCCTATGTGCGCTAAAAGTAGTAGATTGAATTGATTTTTGATCTCTATGACTAAGGGATCATCATCACAAAAAAAAAATTAGTTAATTCTAAAATTTCTAACCCCATATTTATGAGTTGGAGAATTGTGAACCGTCCATTTTTTGTAAATCACTTTTGAAGAGGTTACAAATTTTGGATTGAGCTGATTTTTGGTGAGAATGATCTCTTCATCATAAAGATCATCCTCACCAAAAATCAGTTTAATCCAAAACTTTTAGCCCACATTGGATAAAACACGTCGTAGATATATGAGTAGATATATGTGTATACGGATCCTGATCCATATATATTATTGGGATAGGATTAGTATATGTTAGGAGGGCACAGGTATGAGTAAACTCTTTTTTCGTTTATATTGGGATAGAATTAGTGTAAGTTAGGAGCGCACCCAATTTCGAACACGTATGAGTAAACTCATAAGGCCAATTTTAGCATTGAGCCAATTCATGATTTAAAAATGACAATACTGTTTTTTTTCCCCTTTTTTATTGAAAAAATTACTTAGAGGACGCTTGCGGAGGGATTCCTTTTTAAATAGTCCCTAAGTTTTTCGACTTAGCTGAACATGACATTTAGTAAACTTTTTCTTTCTAAATGGTCCTTGAAGACCATTTTTACCATTTTTGACATGTGAAATGTCAGAACTACCTTTTCATTGGTTCTTGATGATATGAAGCCTCATAAACTCCTTTAATAGATCGATCTTAACTCTTATTCCCTCAAGTTCTTCTTCCCAATCTACTCTACGATAAAATCGACATAAGAGGTGAGTTTTTAACATTCTTTTTTACTTGTTTTCTATGAATATAATAGATCTAAGCCAAAATTCAAGTAAATAAATGGTTTATAAAGGGTTATGGCTCATTCATTTTGTTTTGTTTGTCATTTTGATGAAAAATTGTGTTGGATTCAAAACTACAGAACTGAACAAAAATCGGTTACAGCGTCGAGTAAATACTAAATAATATTATTGAACTTGATGTTTTTTTTAATTATCATCAAGTTTGGTACTAAATAATATTAAAATCGTTGAACTCGATTATAATTGTAGACACCTAAATTTGATCGGTCTCTCAACACAAAATGTGACGCCCCGTCAAACGCTAACACAAAGTCCCATGTCAGATCTCAAAGCACAAGGTGGCGTCTCGAAATTTTGATATGGTCACCTCTATTTGTGTTAGCATTCCAAGCCGTTCAACCTGCACCTGATAAATGACATACATTATCCTGCATATATACAAATAAAATATAATATGAGCGGAAGACTATATACATCTAATAACGTACGATAGATCAGAGTGTGGAAAGATAAACAAATTACAGGATTATACAAACATTCCTCACTCTAACAAAAGTCTTAACGCTCAATACAACATTTATAATACTCTTGGATAAATCGACACCACTAAGGGGTATAGCCCTAATACTGACCAGGTAATGTACTCTTATCGTCTATCTGACCCACCAGATGGTCCCCACTTGCTGGTTCTATGCTCGTCTCGTCTCGTCAACTACAGGCACTAAAACTAAAAAAAATAGGAAGGAAATGGTGAGTAACAATGGTTACCTAGTAGGGAAATAAATAATTTCTGCCAATAACCTCTCCTAACATAAACGAATAAGTATACTGAATCATTTTAACATATACAAAATTTTAGAGAAAAAACTATGATTAACTGGTATATATAGCTAGGGATGAGCAACTAAACATTTTAAAACTCACATTACATTATTAACAGTACTCACTATAACATTTTATTTTTATATAAATCTAATTGACTAAATGGAAACATTAAACATGCATTTCATTTTGTATATTAAAATAAGGCAACAGATATATATAATACACAATGGTAGAGTAGTGGAATTAGAGAGTTAGGATTCACGACTGGATTACTCCCAGTCGGGACATGATGTTACAATTCCTTACTGACTTTTAGTTCCTGATTTTGTGACTGGTTACTGTACTTACCACGCTTGGTTAACCAGTTATCCGGTTCAAGCTAACCGTTTGACGTGATGATAAACAATAGATTTCTTTTCAATGTGTCAGAACATTCAACTATTATAGATTATTAGTGATCACTGACTAATCATCTTCGTCTATGCCTATCAGGCGTGTATGTGATTACCAAATATACAATCTATTCGTATACGACCACCTTTACATTACAAGTTCACTAGTACAGATAGAGAAGAATAAACCCAGATTCCAATTGTGACTTCACTCTCATACGCGTCCCATACCACGTATGAGTTTGGTTATCCCTACCGTACATCTCAAGATAGTATATCACTTCGGATGATATGACAGACTATCCTTTTAGGTACTCGCAAACTCTTTATATATTTGTTTTTCTTTGAAAACAATTAAGAAATTTCCTTTAAAAACAAATAAGAAATTAACATCATAGAGGTTGACAATGGATATCCAATTTCCTACCATCCGACTATGGCCAAGCGGCCTAAAATAAATAACATAACAGAAAAGTAATTAGTGCCTCGCGCTAACAGAAAGTAAATAAACATGCAACCAATATCATTATTTCTGGATATCCATTTATCAACCCACACATAGCATCACAATGTAAAATGCAAACGTCACTCCTCGGATGTGACTCTGACATTTTACCGTTTCATACATTTTTTTTTCTTTTTTTCGATTTTTACAATTTTCAATTTTTCGAATACGATATTCATTTTTCGACATTCATCAACTCAATATGAGTTCATTGATTATTAAAACATTTTTCAAGTCTTAAAATTTATTTTTTTATCAATTAAATTGAAAAATTAAAAAATTTATCTCAACATGGGGTCCGAGTATTGCACAGAACCCAACTGACTAACACAAAACTCGATGAAATATCCTACCCACGTATAATTTGTTATAAAATACAATTAAACCTATCAAATATGCAAGTTCTGACGTGAATTTGGAATAACCAATTGAATTCTATATTTTAGAAACACATTACAAATTTTTGATGAAATCCTAAATGTAATTTTCACAATCTACGATTACTAATAGAAATTGAGAGTTCCTTATAGTCTTTATGTGAAAGAATTGAAGCTCGTATGCGAAAATTGAGACGATCGACACGAAAATTGAGATGAATCGAATTTCTAGGTGGTTGATTTTTAAATTCAACTTGGTGGTTTCAAAGATTTCGATGTCGTCGTCATTTCTCCCTTCTACGACGGAGGATGGTTTGACCTCAAAACAGACGAAATCTAGGGTTGAAGTTTCGAAACCCTCATATCACATATGGCTAATTTTTTATGATACATGGTGAAAAAGAAGAGAAAACAAAAGGAAATTGGGTGGATTTTGTAGAGAACGAGGCTATGGACGATTTTTCCGTTTGTGACAAATCGAAGTTTGAAGATTTGAAAAAAACCTAATTTAAAAAAAAAATCGTAGCTAGTTTTGGACGAGTTGGAATGACGATGAATAGTAAAAAAATTTAAAAATTTATTTATATAAATTTTTTAGACGAAATCGGTATTTTACTTATTGTTTTGTTTGACGATAACTTGACCGTTCGGACTCCAAAAGTGACGAATGAATACTTTATTTAATTTAATTTTTTGTTTTGGATCTAATGGTATGGTCAAATTTTACAAATTATATCTCTAACAAAAAATTACTTTTTTGGCCCGATGGGACTCTAAAATTGATGTCGTTTTCATTTATAATGATATTTCGACTTTTTGGGCTCCAAAACTGATAAGTAAATAGTCCATTTTTTATAATTTTTTGTTAAGAATTCAGTAGTATGATAGAATTTAAAAAATTCTTGCTCTAGCAAAAAGTTATTATTTTGGCCTGGTTCGACTCGAAAATTGAGGATTTTACAACTTTTCTCTTCGGACTTGCATTTGAGCATGCTTATAGACTAAAATATATTTTTCGATCATTTTGAATCCAACAGTGAGGTCAAATTTTATTAAAAATAATCAGAAACATTCTAAAGTTTCATCCTAATTCCCACTTTCAGAATTTTCTTAATATTTCACGATCTACTTTCCTCGAGATACGCATCAAAACTTGGGATTTTACATAGAATGCCCAAAAATAATAAAAATTGGACTAGGCCCTTCAAAAGTCCTATTCTCTTTCAATAAATTGCCCAAGCCTACTCATGTGGCCCATGGACCCAAACTCACCACGCTTCTACACTCCTAAACTCAACCCAATATAAGTCCAAACCCATTCTTATTCTACACTCTTCAACCCAACCAAACCTAAACCCATCACCTAAGCCTATTCAAATTAACCTTATCCATTACTATACCCAAATCCAAACTACATCTTAAAGCCCAACCATTTTTTAACCCAACACTATACATGCCCAAACCCAACTGAACCTAACCCAACATCACAACCAATCAACATGATCATCAAGGTGGGACACATCTCACTTCACCCCAACTCACCTCTTTCGTCCCCTACCTATCTCATCACCTTTTCTCTAAATATCATCTACCCACATCAACCCATCACCTTTTTTATAAAAAAATCTATCTACCCATACTTCCAACCCATACCTCCCCCTAATCTACCCTCATCATTCCCTACAAAACCCACATTTACAATCCAAATCCATACCCCTTCTCTCAAATCAATCACTTATCCTCTCCAATCAACTCTTCTAAACCCCTAATTTTCACCTATTTCGACAATGGTATCATCTCCTTCTCCCTCCCAAAAATCTAATCAACCACCTCTTACACCCCCCATTCTCCCAAATCCAACACCACTCTCTTTTACCTCACCAAACACTCAATCCATATATCACTCTCTTACACCCCCATTCTTACCACTCATTCTCCTTCACGTAACACTCAACCCAACTGGGTTGAAAGATCCAACTCATTTGGGTTACAAATAACCCATTTAACCCTCTTACATAAGTACCCTTCAATCCCCTTTAATTTACCCCCACCTCTCTCTTAAACCCCACACCATTCTATCATTCCTCATCATTTCACCCAACTCTACCCCTAAAAATAACTCCCAAATCCTATAAAAACCCCCTTCATTCTCAACTCACACATCTACAATGATTAATATAGATTTTTTTTGCCACGAAACCTTCAATAAATGATCACATCACACTTTAACTTTTTAATGAAATGACAATTCACCTCATGTGTTCAATTACATCTACTTATTTGTTTCAAGACATGACAATTTATAAAAGATCTAGTAAACGGCCAGATCCACATTACTTGAGCGCCTATATATACCTATAGAATACAATCCATTGAATTTTACATCTCAAGTCATAATCATATTCTTCTATAAAAAAAAATCATTATCGATGATGTTTGGTAGAAAATCTCCAATTATCATTACTCATGATGAATTTGATGAAGAAACAAAATTGACAAATTATGATGATAGTCCATCCTATAAATACTCAGGAAACTCATGCTACGACATGAATAACTTAGACGAAGCATCTCGTGATGATATAATCAAACATCTTCAAACTATAGAGTTGACTGAAGATTATTTCAGTGAAAGAAATAAACAATGGCGTTGGTAAGTCAATGAAACTGAATATCTTAAGATAGAAATGTGTCAAATCAGGGAAAAAATTCTTCGACAGAGAGCAAATATGTACTCGAAGAATACACCATCTACATTTGATCAAGCTCTTGAACACAGATAAAGGAAAAATGCATGAACGCGTCTTTGTATTATACGACATGACAGATTGAGTGACTTTCCTGAATTTATTAAAGAAGAATGAGAAGAATTTATCAATAATAATAATCTAGGTTTGCCATACAATATGACTGATGAAAATGATTCAGATTAAGTTATGTTTTCCTACTTAAGTTACATAGAAGCTATGTTTCCATTTTCAATATTTTGATTAAATTGTGTTTTTTCTCGATGCAAATTAATATTAAAATTGTTGAACTTGACAGTATTTGAGGTCTCGATGTTAATTTTAAAATTGCATGATTTATTTCTATTTAAAAATAATAATAATTTTTAACATGAATCATAACATCATTTCTAAAGAGAGTTTATATATTATTTTGAGATATAGTGATAATTTTTTGGTGAACGAGGAAGATGGTTCCATGACTTACATTGAGGCTGAGGGTTGTTCAAAATTAAATTACATACATCGCAATGATACATTCTCGTCATTTTAAGAAAGAGTGGCTAAAATCACAAATATATCAAAGGAAGATATTTCTTTGAAGTACTCCATGTCTGACAACAATAGAATTTTAATCAATCTTTCAACGGATAGAGTTTTGTCTTCTTTGATTCATTTATATCGATCAACAAGAACTATGTATATATACATGTTAACCATATCTACCTCTAGGATTCCAACTCAAAGTTCAAAAGCTACATCATCTGTGACTTTAATGGAAAGTGAGGAAGCCATTGATAGTCAGCAACAACCACCATTAGAAAATAACCGATTGGTCTTACTTTTGTTGTCAAAATTTAGGAGCACAATATTCTTAGTGTAGGACAAGAATTTAGTGATAGAGAAGAATTCCGTAATGCGTTGAAGCAATACACGCTAACTCACAATTTTGTTATGACTTTCATAAAAAATAACTCAGTTTGGGTAACTTCAAAGTACAAAGTCGATGGGTGTCCATGGAGGTCGCATGCATCAAGATTTCTAGTTAATCCAAAGTTCACGATAAAAACAATTACAAATCAACATACATATGGTGGTGGAATTGCTTCTAAGACAGATTACCCTCAAGTAACTAAGAAATTAGTAATAAACAAATTGAAAGGCAATCAATAATATAAAGCATGTGACATGTTCAAGGACATAAGGAGAGATTATGGGATTCTTTCATAGTACATCAAATATTGGAGAGTAAAAGAGATTACAATGAATAAATTGCATGAAAATTACAAGGATGCATATAACTTTTTACCTTGTTATTATGAAAAGGTAAAAGAGACAAACCCTGGGAGCATTGTAATATTACCCCTCCTCTTCTTGGATGGAACCTATTTGACCTCTAATACCAAGGGATGTTTACTAATTGTTACAGGTATTGATGAGGGCAATCATTTACTTCTAGTTGCTTATGTTGTTGTAGGAAACGAGAATGATTGGACGTGATTTTTTATGCAATTGAAATTTGTAATGTCTGAGTCATAAAAATTGACTATTATTTCAAATCATGATAAGGGTTTAAAGAATGTAATTGCAAACGTGCTCTCAAATGCAATCATGATTATTGTATGCGACATCTAGATCATAATTTAAAAGATTATCTTAAAAGGTCAATGCCGGGATCTGTAAGGACTGAAATTGCAAAATTTGTATGGTTCCCTTGTGAAAACGCCCTCAATCTGTGGGGTGTGTGGATCCATTTTTTAATTTTGAGGTTTGGAAGTCGCCACCTAGTTATTACGATCTAGGAATCGAGTATCGACTTGAGATGGATAAAAACAACCAATCTACAAAAAAGAAACTAAGTCTGGGGATCACGTTACGGGGTTGGAAGGTGTTAGGCACCAACCCCGCCCAACAAATGTCGGTCTCTACTTTTTTCCAAATAACACTGCATTGCAAAATAACCTAGAATTAATAAAAAAGAAATAAAAAAATAATTACCTAGCGGATTATGACGGTTTCCTCAGTACTGGCGGAGAGTGTCCTTGTATGAGTTTTTTGTTATTCCTCCATCATTGGATCTATTCATGATCTCCAAGTTGAAGTATCTTCTGCCTAGATTTGAGTGTTGCCTGATTTTTTTATGGACTTCCACTATGTGAAAATACCCAAATATCGACGGCCCAAAACCGTCGAATTATGGATCAATTCGACAGTCTTGACTGTCGAATTGGACCATCGAATTAGGGCTTGTTGAAAAAATATTCGACGGCTCAAAACCATAGAATTTTATAAATAATCGACGGTTTAAGACCGTCGATTATATTAATATTCGATAGCTATAGGCCGTCGAATAAATTATTTTTGACGGTTATAGACCGTCGAATCTGTAATTATACCATATTATCGACGGAATAAGACCGTTGAATTATTTTAAACACCATATCATATTGGACTCATTTTTTCATGCCCAAATGTTTTTGTCTTCAACTTATACCTGCAAAAAAATCACACATTCATATTCATATCCCATCCACATCGACATTCACATCCCATCCCATCCACTCTCATATTGAAGAATAATAAGATTTAAAAAAAAAAATTTACTTATATAAGTCAAAGTTATAAATCACATGTTGGAAGAATTCCTGAGATCATGTTCATATACATTAATGTAATGAAATCTGAGAAAAAAATCCCACTTTCAATATTCCATTTCTTAGAAGATGGTGAGGTGCATACGGCATTAGCACCCGCTACATGGGTAGATAGCTCTACCGCACTTTGCAATATCACCAAAGCACGAGAAGATGCGCATATGGGCAGCTTCACAGACCGAGAAGATGGGCGGCTTCACAGATTGATGCAACTGACAAGTCCTTGGGGAGCTGTGTCATTATGCCATCACAGTAAGGTAACACCTCCTCCAATGCCTTGCATATGTCCCCAACCACATTGACAGTGATGGCACAAACTTCAAAATGCACTGTCTCCCCAAGTTGTTACATCCAGAACAGCTACCAGACAAGCCAAAAGAATTCTACGCAAGTCGTTCACACTCTCTTTAATGGCCGCCCGTTGGAGAGGAGTTAGGTCATAGATATCTTTTAGCTTGTATTGCTTGAGGAACTCATCATCACTATCATCAGATGTTTCATTAGCATACTTCATAGGACTTGTTTCTTTAGTCAATGTGTGGGCCACGTCCAATGTTGATGATCACGTAAATAACAGAGAAGCATTAACTTGCCAATGGCAGCGGAAGGTGTCCCATAATTCTGTAAAGCGTAAATATAAACTTTGTGAGCATTAACACCAAATCAGGACGAGAGGATGAGGAGAGATTAATAAATATTAAAATTTCAATAATTAAATAGACCAGCCAATCCCATAGGCCTGTGTGAATAAATTTCCTAGGGATAACGACGTCTCCGATGGATAAGGAGCTGTCCCCATTACCAGAAGTTCCAAAATGGATGATCCTAAACACGTTGAATAGATCCACCATTTGTTGTGTCATGGTTGCAGCGTTCCTCTATTCATAAAAGAACCATGCATAGCTAATTAGCTTAATCCTCCCTCCAAAAACAAGATTGTTTCAAAGAAAAAATAAAAATAAAAATCTATATATCCAACCACATATATATGATAGGAGTACGTAGAAGCTAAAAATGTAGAAAGCATGGGTATTTATGATTAATGATTACTATACGCCAATGTATAAGAAGATGATGGAGCTATTAATCAGTGAACTAGAAAAGGAGGAACAATGTAATAGTATAATGTGAAAAGGAAAAATATTAATATAATATTATTATTATAATTGCAATTAACTTTTTAAGGGGGTTATTCTGGAGTTCTATTTGCATTTCAGAGGTGCTTACATATGATTGCAATTACTAAGACTGGGTCATCTTTGGTAGGAAAGCTTAAAATTCAACCTGCCTTCACCTACTCATTATCGATCTGAAAATTATCACTCTCTCCCGTCAACTCTAATGGCAAGCTCTTCAAAAACCATGGATGGCTTTCAATTTCAGAAATAGTTATCCTCTGCAAAGAAATCAACATAGATCAAATTAAGATTAAAGTTGAATGGTAACTTGTATTTAATAAGGTTAGAACATGAGTACCTTCTCTGGGTTAGCCATGAATATACAAGATAAAAGATGTTTACATTCCATCGATACTCGCACATAGTCTGGAATCGAGTGTTGGGCACTAAGTATATGCTGCCATAAGTTGCAAAGTTTATAAACTCAGATCATATCCCCTTATAAAGGGTTTTTTATCTTCATTTATCCCCTTATAAACTTCATGAAATTAGGATCAACCCCCCAACCCACCCCATTGCCAGATTAGATTTACGAACAGGGAGAAATATAGTATTTTTGGTTTCAAGAGAGTGATACTCAAAAGCGTAATTCAGATTTAGGGTTTTGAAGGTTTGAGAAAGGTATTGGGAGAAATCTTGAGTTGTAATGTATTTCTCAAGGATATGAAACTCTGACATCATCCATGGACGTAGGAGAGGAGCTGCCCCAACCATGTAAATCTTGCTGTATTTTTTATTAGTTATATAAGTAATATACCCAGGGAGGAGGGTTGAAGCCCCAATCCTATGTGGCACATCGTCGAGTGGGGTATCAACTGATGAGACTATCGTTGTTCTTCTCACCGGAGTTAATAATAATCTTACGTTTACCTTACTTGTGGGGCAAATAGGGGAACGAACCCAAGAGAAAGGAGGAATAGAGTTAAGCTAAGAAGATAAAATTCAAATTAACTGAAAGGAATTAAAACTGTTTTTCTTTGTATTTTTGAACTTATAAGAAAATGTAAAATTACTAGAAAAGAGACTAAAGTAAATGAAATTAAAAGCAAGTAAACTTATGAAATTAAAACACCATTAGAGGTGGATCTACCTAGAACATGTTGATGAGCAATTCTTAGTTTCAAGCCTTTTTGTAACTCAATCGTAAGGGCTTGGTGTTAGCTCCTTAGATCGGAAAGTTTTGCAAATGAAATGAAATAAGGGAACATAAACAAAGTAGAATTCTTTGAAAACTTCCTACTACCAATTATCTAGTTTAAGCATACTTTATCTTGATCTAATCTAAGCATAAAGTATCTATATTAAGAATAATAGGTGCAAGAAACTTAAAGAGAATTCATAAGCATTTTAAATAAAAGAAAGGCATGAAATTAAAAATAACACAAGAACTTGCTCTAGGCTTTTCCACTCTCCAATGGAGGGAACTTAGCCTAATGTCATTGCAAGAGAGGGAAGATAAGAGATGAAAGAACTTTTCTTCATTTCATGGAGAAAATTACAATTCTTCTTCTTCTACTTCTTACAAGACTAATTAGTCAAAAGAAAATAACTAGAAAATGAAAATACAAAAAATAAGAGAATAGGCAAAGAGCTTTAGATTAAAGGAGTCTTGGATAAGAGAACCAAGATGGGACCCTTTCTCCAGAAATGAAGGCTCTATTTATAGAGAAAAATGTGTGTAGAAGAGTCTAAAAGTAGCCTCCACTTTTCTTTGCACAAAAAGACAAAAGAGGAGAATATGAGTTAAGGATTAGGGCATTCCAAAGGATTAGGGCATTCCAAAGTTAGGGCATTCCAAAGTGGGCCCAAATGCTTTTGCCTTGAGATTTTGATTCCAAATTGTTGATTTTCTGCACAAGAAACACACGTAATTAGATTTATCTAGTAAATGAATTTATTTATATATAATTAAGCCTAATTAACATGCAACGTGGTGGTTTGAGGCTTATCATGATTATTATCTTAATATAGAGAAATAGGTACAAAAATCAAGATAAATATCCGGAAAATGTGCGTATAATTGAGTGTTTGGAGACACTCATCATCAACCCACCTCCTTTGGTGTATACTATATGTAGTCATCTTCATATTTAAAAGGAAAGGCAATATTACCTGAACAGATGCCCATCCTTTGGCGATGTCAACATACTCGTTGTCAGTCTCCCCAATCCAACCCCATAAAATCCTCATCTACTTGTTCTGATCATAAAAAGTCTTTGACACATAGGACTTGCCATAATCATACGACATTCCAATTCCAACATCTAACTCAGGATTATCTGGTGTCCACACAACATTCTCAAGATCATAAGTGCCAAGTGCATAGTAATCGTGTTTGTCATCCTCAAGACTAACCTTGAGCACATGCTTTATGCTAGGACCATTGGTCGAAGTGTCAAGTCCACCCTCCCCAGCTGTCAAGACAAGATAGAAGTCGATACACTCCCACATGCCCGTAGTAGGAACTGCATGTAGCAACCCATCTAAGAGTGTGTAGTTGATGAAGTCCGATGTTTCGTATACAAGTGATATACCAGTAGTGTTAACCTTTGATCCAATTGTGATCCTCCAATTTCCTTTCGGTGATCGCCACGTTGTGGTTGGGTCACAGAAGTTCTTGATTCCAATACTAGGTGGTAGGACTAGAACCAGGTTGCCCGAGTACTTGACCCATTTTACGAGAAGCAGGTCAGATGGGTCGGCAAGGTAGGCCACATTTTGTACTTGCACGGACTCATTGGTTGATCCAGTGTAGAGCATTACGAGAGAACCATCGGGTAGGGTTGTGGCCAACCCAATCCAAACACCATTGATGTCATACCAATTATCGGATACCATGGCCAAAGGTAGGTGAAACCAGTGAATCAGGTTCTTCGATATCGCGTGTCCCTATACTATGTTTCCCCATATTGCCCCATTCGGGTTGTACTGGTAGAATAGGTGGTACCAACCCTTGTAGAAAAATGGACCTGCAACATTTTTCAAGTTCACATCAAGGCCATAGCATTCTAGAAGAAGAAATTTTCTTTTCTCTTCTAAATTTTTATCAAATAATGGGGAAAGTGGGCTTTCTTGGCAAACTATGTACTATTAACCATTGGATGGCTTTAGAAATTACCTCGTCCTCGCCGAATCTACCAGCATTGCATATCCTCATAAAGAGCTCACCACCTGCAGCAACTTCCATGACTATGCCAAGATGAGTAGGTGTAAGGAGGATCTGCAAGAAATACCACATTTTAGTCCAAATTTCAAGAAAAACACACTAAATAACACTTATTTTCTAACAAAACAAAAGAATCTTAATTTTTTCATATAACCTGGGAGTCTTATCAATCGTAGATGATCCATCTGGTTTGTGATTTTTTCATATAACCTGTAATATACACCTCATAAACATCTGCAGCAAATGACCCAACTAAGTTATTTTCAGAAATGATACAAAGGATACAAAGAATCAGATAATGAGAGAGTTTACTAATGTTAGCCACGCCAAGACTCCAATGAACAAATACATTTTTGACTATTTGTTCTGTTCACAAGATACTCCAACAGCCACCTTGGACCAATTGTTTTATAATAATTCTAAATAATATTGAGTGTCTCTTTTGTTTTATTTCATTGTGAGAAATTAATATTTTTTTATAATTTTGCATAGGTTGTCAGGTATTGAGGTTTATATTGGTCATGTGCATTTTGTAATTAGTTCCCTATTATTTATAACAAGCACAAGTGTGCTGTTGTCACAATTATTATCAACAACAAGAAAGAAACAAAAATTCATCGAAAAATACATCTTTTATTGCAATTCATATTGCATACACTCTTTCAAATACATAAATCACATCAAAATTTACCTTTTCCTCCTTTTCGAAGTCGGACGCAAGTACTTTAACCCCATCCATTGCAAGGCAATCAAATTTTTTCTACTACTCCAAAATGAGTACGAGAATTGTATTTAGAAGTCCTTTCTTTCTGCCTCCTTAAGTTCTCTTTCAGCATCTTCGACATCCTCCTTTTGGTCAAGAGCTTCAAACTCCTTATCTGTATAGCCTCTATGACTCCCTAAAGTAGACAAACATTAGATCCAACATGTGAGCAAATGCAAATAACAATAATAACATTGACAATTAACCCATGAAGTTACCAAACAAAAGGTAAAAAACCTTCTTACCCCAAGCGTTGTCTTAACTTAACCCTCAAAATACACAACAATGACTCCTAGGCCATCTAATCACCTCACCACAAAGAATATCAAGTAAAGTCCCTTGGAGTCCATCTCTATCCATTAGCTTAGCCGAAGAGTCAATGATCTCATCGATACAGATTGAATAATATTCCATATCTGACTTCTCAGGATCTACTAGTGCTCCTTTGGCGTAGATCACATTCCTTCTAAAGTTCACAATAAGCATACCCTACAATTATTCAATGATGGTAATGATTCTGATACTGGTTCTTTACCTCCTCGCCTATTAGGAATTGTGGAATCTGATGTTGCCTATAAAATAGAATTATTGTTTATGATTAGATATGTAAGTTAAAATCCATCATTTATATGAATTAAATATTAATGAAAAATTAAATGAAGAATCTCTAAAGTTAAAGTGTTTTTACATCTTACCTGAGTAGAAGGACCTCCAACTTCAAATGTAGATGATTTTTTCTTCTTGTGCTTGTTCTTGTTCTTCTTTTTCTTCTTCTTATCTTTCATTAGTGTATGAACTAGTTGAGTTAAGTTAACCATGTCTCTTTCAAACTTATCCGTATAATTTCGACTTTGAGTTGTATAACGTAATGAAGTCTTTGAAACTCTACCCCCCATGCCTCTTATTCTGCCTTTTCCATCTTTCCCAAACACCTATGCACAAACTATGATTAATATAATGTATGTAAATAAAAAATTAAAATTAAATAATCTAATTCATACATACAATGGAAATAGGATCATGATCGATATCCTTATGGGTAAAACTAGGATCTTCTTTAATAAGATTGTTTAATTGACCCTATAAAATAATGAAAACATTACGATGATAAGTAATTTTTTCAAAAATAAAAATAAAAAATTTGACCAAAAAAATGACATCACTTACGAGAGATTTGGCCAACTCAGGAGTGAGAGCACTACCATCACTCCTCGTATGACTATCGATGAAAAGCTCTGTTCTTGTGGGATGCCGACCATCCGTCTTATATTTTTTCTGTTTAGATAAAAAATGTGCCACATCAAAAATGCATACAATCTTAAAAGCAATACAAATTAATGAACATTTGAAACAGAGTATGTAAATTAATAATTAGATTAATACTTACAATTTCTTCTGCCTTTTTTGCTATACCCTTTCTACCGGTTGTGTGTGGAGTTTTATTTTGCTTACGAAGCTTTTTCATTTTATCACATTTTTCTTGGTCAGTCGATGTCGATTTTAAATCAACAAACTTCTCCCAATTATCCTGTTTGATCCATCTACTTTTGGGCTTATTCAATTTTCGCTCTGTATCAGTATTACCAATTCTGCAATATTCCTTCCCCAATCGATATTTCCAATCTCTCCATGCATGACCAGCTTTCTGTAGGCAGAACTTCTAGTAGTCCTCAGAAATATCGTAACGTGACTGTCAAAATATGAACAAATAAATCAATTCTAATATAATGAAAATATTCATCATTATTACAACTAATCAATAGAATATTTAAACTACCTGGAGAAGACACCAAATAAGTTTAAGAAACTCCGTCGGTACCTTCCTCCAAGAAGAATAGAAAGGTGGCACGTGTGCCATCGCATAGCGGCCTATATTGGTCGATAAGTCTGTCGAATTATCCCCAATGCATTGCCCCATAGCATTGAATTCCACATGAATACGTGAATCAGATGATGAATGTGGATCCGATGCCGACGAACTCTGATGACTATCTCGTGTAGGAATCGAGGGTGTCGAGCTATCAGAATCCGATGTCGACGAGCTATCAGAATCTTCTATCAACGTCATAAGGCCTGTATGGAATAACATTAAAAAAAATAGTATAGATATTTGAAAGCAATAAGATTAAAAATGAAAGCAATAAATCAAATGGTAAGTTAAATAACAACCAAAGTAGAAATATTACACAATATCAACAATGAATTTGTATTTGAAAGAAATAAAAGTAGATCATTATTATTATAACACACTATTTTTCATAAATATATACATAACGTACCAATATAGTTAATTTTCATCATCATTTTCAATGATATCTTCTTTAAGAACAGATGATAAAGCATCCACGTTACTTGCCACAAATGCTAAAGGATCTTTAAAAGCGTCTACATCTTTATTCAATCTCTTTGGAGCTTCTAAAATCACGTGCCAAGCCTCCGTAGGCCGACTTTGATCGTCCACTTTTGTATTTCTCATCAATCTCTCTAGATTAACATATCGTAAATTCGTGTCTCGATCAACCATATACCCATTTGAATCTTCTATACGCATCCAATCACAATAAAATACCATCTCTTTGAAATCTAGGTAGTCCAACTCAAGTATTTTCTTTATAATACCATAATAGGTAACTTCTTCATCTACATAGTTCGTATCTCTAGCATTTGCCTGGAAACTCGTTACAGCTTTCATTAACACCCCAGAGTTTTGTATTGATAAATTCATTTCATATTCCGCTGTATAGAAAACATACCCATTTACTGCATATGCGTTATATGAAATTGCAGGAGCATTTGGGCCGATAGCAAGTCTTTTTGTGATTGAGGGGTTGAAATCGTCATGTAGTTGTTCTCTAACCCAATGAGCGTATAACATTTCTTTCTCTGCTTGTGAATTGGTCTTTCGACTATTAGCCCTTGACGCAAGACTTTGAAGGTATTTATTATATTTTCTATAGAAGATAGTATGAATTAATGAGGTTTAAATTCATATAATATAGAAATAAATTTGAGTTGTTGCTACATACTTTTCCCATTGAGAATTCTCAGCAGACTGACGAAGTATCCATTTGTGAACTCGCTCGTACTCCACATTGTTCAGAACATAACGTTTCCCATTCTTATCAATAGGGTAGGCAGGTTCACAGTCATCATTCATAATCATATGTTGGCCTCGTTGATGACTTCCTATTTGACGTAAATCATCAGGCATGTAATGCATAGCATACATCATTGCTTCTTCCATAAGATAACATTCTATGATAGAACCTTCTGGGAATGTTTGGTTCACCACGTATCGTTTATAACTCTTCATCATCCTAATAATGTTTTACGAATTAGACAACGATAAGACAAATAAAAATATTCATTACTTATTGATCATCACATACCATTCAAAAGAATACATCCATCGATATCTAACTGATCCACACATCAGCGCTTCCTCCACCAAGTGCACAAGGAGATGTATCATAGAAACAAAAAAAGAAGGTAAAAAATATTTTTCGAATACACACACTGTTTCTACAATACGTCCTTTAAAACTTTGTAGCTCCAAACGATTGATTTTTTTCAAGTATAAGACATTGAAAAATATCGAGAGTTGTCGAATAGCGGCAGGCAATGGCTTTTGATTCTTCATCTTGAATGCGTGCATTAGCAACACCGGTAATAAATGTTGCAAAAGTATGTAGTAATCATGTGATTTTAAAATTTTCAATTGAAGTTCTTGTAAACTCACATTTTGTTTCCAATTTGAACTGTATCCGATAGGAACTTTCAAATCCCACAAGGTTTTACAAATTAATTCTTTTTCCTCATTAGACAGTTCGTAAATAGCTTTTGGTAAAACCTCATTGCCATTAATGTTCATCGATCACAAATTCTTTTTTATCTTCATTTCTTTCAAGTCTAATCGAGCTTTACGGCCATCCTTGGTCTTATCCTTCGTCTTCATAATTGTTGCGAAGAGATTTTCAGTCACATTTTTCTCAATGTGCATCACATCAAGATTGTGACGAAGTGGCAAATCCCTCCAATAAGGCAAGTCAAAGAATATTGATCTCTTTGACCATGGAGTCTCATCATTCATAGATTTTTTCCTTTTCTTACCTGGTAATTTTTCAAACTCTGTATGAACTGTTTCCAACTTGGCTAATAGATCAACTCCGCTCAACCGACGATTCTATTTCTCTTTTTCTTCATACCCATTAAATTGAGATTTTTGACTTCTAAAAGGATGGTTGAGATCAGTTAAAAATTTCCTGTGCCCCATATAAGTAAATTTTCCACTATGTTTTAACCACATTGAATCTGTTCCTTCACTACAAACAGGACATGCAAATTTTCCTGCTGTTTTACAACCCGATAAATGACCGTACGCTGGAAAATCATGTATAGCCCATAACAAAATTGCTTTCATTGTAAACATATGTTTAGTGCTGGCATCATATGTTTCAATTCCTGTAGACCACAACTCATTTAGCTATGCAATAAGTGGTTGCAAGTACATGTCAATGTCATGTCCTGGACCATTTCTCCCAAGAATCAAAAGTGTCAACATCGTAAACTCCTTTCGCATGCATAAAGATGGTGGCAGATTATATGGAACAACCATAACAGGCCAACAACTGTATGAGTTATTTTTCATCCCAAATGGATTAAATCCATCTGTTGCAAGTCCCAACCGAACATTGCGTGGCTCAATAGCAAAATCTTCCCATTTACTATCCACTCCTCTCCAACAGGATGAATCTACTGGATGGCACATAAACTCTTTTCGTTGTTGACCTCCTTTAAAATGCCATTTCATATTCTCCGCAATCCATGGCACACTATACATTCGTTTCAACCTTTACGTTAGTGGAAAATACCTCAATATTTTCACTGGTAAAAGTTATTTCCTCAATTTCTTTTCATTAACCGGTTTCCATCTACTCTCGCCACATTTTGGACAACTATGTCTATCTTCATTCTCTCTCCAATACAATATACAATCATTAGGACACGCATGAATAATCTCGCACTTCATCCGTAAAGTCTTGATCATTTTCTTCGCGAAGTAGGTGTTTTCTGGTAAGGAGTTATCATGTAGCAATATCCTTTTAATCATTTGTAATAATTCATCAAAACTCTTCTGAGACCATTGATGTCTAGTCTTCATACTCAGCAACTCAATTATAACTGACAATTTTGTATCCTCTTTTCGACATGAGTGATATAAGGGTTGCATCGCTTCCTCTATCATTTGACGATATTGAGTATCATCTGTTGAATCATTATGAACTTGGTCATCGTTTCTATCATAATACTCATCCATACAAGTAACTTCATCTTCTTCGTTGGAAAAATGTCCAAGCGCATCATTCAACATGTCTGTCATTCTTGGGATCATATCTTCATCACACTGACGAACAGACGTACTAGCTCCAACTGTTGCATGAATCCCATCCCTCCAATGTTCTCCATGGAATGTCCATCTCTTGTAAGAAGTATCTATACAGTCATAGACTAAATGTTCTGCGATTGTTTCTATATTTTTCCTCTTTGATAAGGAATTACGACATTTGACACAAGGACAAAAATAATAATCATCATTACCCAAATTCTGTCTATTCGTTTTCAAGTACTCAATAAATGACACTACACCATCAATGTATTCTGCTGATAGCCTAGGTTTCGACATCCACTCTTTGCTTGGAACTTCAAAGCTCTCCATCAAGCATACAACTGATAAGTAAAAGGAAAAAAAAAAAAAACAAATTTTTAAAAAGATGTCTAAGCTAATTATAAAATATATTGTTGGTACTGTCATTAATCATAGTCTTTTACATTATTTGAAAGACAAAACTACACAACTAGTAACAGTGTCTACGTGGCATGTTTTAGTATGATTTTCACTTAATGCCAACATTTAGTCGTAAGTAGTAAAAACAAAAAATACAAACTTGCAAATATATCTATTAAATGTTAGGATCTTCCCATGTATTACAAATGGTCTATGTCATTTACCATCCTATAAATGTGATGTAAGGTAAATTTGGTTCGGTAAGATTTGTTATTTATTATGCTGATTATTGAATAGTAGAAAGAAAGTGAGGGATGTCAAAGCAAATGACGAGGATACCCCTCGATAAAATAACTATATTTAAGAGTTGTTAAAAGGGGTTGTACAACTTGGAGTAACTACAGTGTGGTGGCATCTTACCATAGATGATGGTCCTTGCTTACATACTTGTAGTTGCTGCTGCAAAACACCCATCCAGATCTCTAGGCAATGAAACCACTTTGCTGATTATAGTTCAAAAATCACAGAAACAGTTCTAAGCATCCAATTGTCTAATATTGTAATCTGTCGTGGAGAAAATGCGAAGCTCCAATGGTTAAGATTAGAGGTATGAGGACGGGTGGACCGAGGCATAGATACTTGGATTTGCATCCAGATTCCAAGTTGGGAACACCATCAGAAGACGATGAGAAGTCAAGCACATCAATCCCAAGGAATGGTGGTTACAGAAACTTAAAAGTTTCCAATTGAAAATTCCTTGGTTGATTCAGAACAATTGGGAGAGAAATTGCGAGATACCCGACAATATGGCATCCTAAAGAAGCAAAATGCTGCTGGAGTGTTGGGAAAGAGAGATTCGTAATGTAGTAGTTGGTGATGCCCACATATGTTTCTGCCTTGGGGAGATCTTGGAGTGGGAGCACCATTTGGATTTGAAATTTCAAGAAGCTGGCTACCAGCTTCAAATCAACAGGAGAATCAGCACCTCTGTTGCTCTCTTCTGCCGAAAACACCTCTGTTGCTCTCACCATGTTGAATACTTCATTAGTTCAAAAAGAAAAAGGAAAAAAAACTATGGGAAAGAAGAGAGGGTTGTTTGTGCTGAATCTGAATATGGTGACAGGCTTGTTTCTGGAGGAGAGCTAGATACCATTGGGAAAGATTGCTGGAATCTTCTTCTAAACCACAAGTCATGGGCCACAAGATTGAAAGGTAGCAATGTTACATCATGATATGGCTTTCTTTGTGGGGATTAAACTCGGGACTTTGGGAATAGCCAGATGCAAGCACTCGGCCACAGGTAAAGGTGGTGCCATCATTTCTTGAACATAGCTTTGGTGAACTGGGTGGTGGGGACAACTTCCCTCATGGTTTTCTATTCTTGCTGCATATACTTTTTATGGGTCTGCCAATGTAGAGAGAATTCACATTGCCATGTAATCGTTCTACACATTCTTGGATGCATGTGTGTGCAGACTCATTGGGGGGGTATAAAAATCAGAGGTTCAAAACCTTTTATGATTATACATCCTTATTTTCTCGGGTTGTATGAAGAGGAGGTAAAGTTTGAATGCCAGCCTCAAATGGTATAATACTATCTGGCCTTATGGTTAGAAGGTTGAAGAAGATAGAATCAAGGAAATATCCTATCTTCCTATCAAATAAGTAAAGTAAGTCCCTAATCAAGAATAACATGTTGTGGAAGAGATCAATATCATCTCTCCTAAACAATAAATTTTAGTCAATGTAATTCCAACGATTGCAACACTAACGAACTAGAAAGGGTGATAATATATAGATCGCCCAATTGATTCAAGTTTTAAAGTTATAAAACAAGACCCTTGTCCTAATCTTTACTATAGATTATAGTTAATTGAAAATATTTATATAGCGTAGCATGCCTATAAAAAGGTTCATCTGCAAGCAATCATCATCAAACCATAACAGATTCGCAAATGAATTGGAAACACATTTTAGAGCCTAAACTATCCAGCTTTGAGATCAAATAAGTGAGTTAAAGATCAATTTAAGTAGTTACTAAACAATGTAAATAAACAATTTAAGCACCAACTCCGAAGCTTTAAGAAAAAACCAACAGAGTTGACAGAGAGCTCCAAAAATAGACCCTTAACGAATTAAAGTCAAATCAAATAAACTACATTCATATCATCTAAGCTAAATTCATTGAAAAATGCATCTAATTAGAGTTCTCCAATTTTAGATCCAAATTTATCAGAAAAGCTCCAAAAACAACTATAAATCACCATCAAAACATAATAATTAGAGAATATTAAAGTGAAAAATAGAAACAGTAAAGAAAATAAAATAAAAATATAAGAAATAAAAAGAAGTGAAGATGACCGACTGGAAAATTAGGATTTTTACAAAAACAAATCGCTAATAACTCTACGATTAGAAGTTCATTTTAGCACAAACAAGCTCGGTAAACTAGATTAAAGCATCTAAAACAGAATTTCAACAAGATTAAACTGAAATTACAGAGAAAATTATAAGATGTACCTCTTAAAAGGATAAAAACGAGGCAGGAAGAAAATTGGATTTGTAGAAACACTAAAAATCTCTGGATTTGAAGCAGACCAAAAATCTATCGACGAAGTGATTGATCGATTTGATCAATCGGTGTTCTCGAATGTCTGGTTTGATCGGTGATCGGTGTTCTCGAATGCCTCTCGAAACTCTGCTCGA
Source organism: Akebia trifoliata (assembly GCF_017979445.1). Taxonomy (NCBI): domain Eukaryota; kingdom Viridiplantae; phylum Streptophyta; class Magnoliopsida; order Ranunculales; family Lardizabalaceae; genus Akebia; species Akebia trifoliata. The sequence goes on from NC_141376.1 coordinate 24,554,159, forward strand.
ATGCCTCTCCAAAGTCTGGTTTGGTAAGAAATTTAGAGTTGAAGGGATTTGTGAGTGAGATTGAGAAGAAATTCAGAGTCGAGTAGATTGAAGAGGGAGATTGAGAAGAAATTCAGAGTCGAGTAGATCGAAGAGGGAGAGATTGAGAAGAAATTTTGAATGGGATTTTAGCGCAGGAGATGGTTTTCGTTGAGAAGGAAAATCGATATAAAAGTAAAAATAAAAAAATAAAAAATAAAAAATCGGTGGGTCGTTGGGCTGGGGCTGTCGAATAATTCTGTTGGGCTTAAATGCGGGCTTTGGGCCGACGAATATAAACGTGAGATTTGGGCCGTCGATTTTAACGCTAAATAAGGGTAGAATTTGGGCTTTTTTGACGTAGTGTTCTGGGTGTTTTTGAAGGATTTTTGGATATTTTTTGAGTAAAAATTGGGGTTTGAATGATATGTACGGAGTTAAGACTTCATGTAAAATCCCGAATTTTAATTCGTATCTCGAGGAAAAAAATAAATAGTAGAATTTTAAGAAAATCTTAAAAGTTGGACTTAGGAGTAAAAATTTATGATGTTTCTGATTATTTTTAATGGAATCTGACCTCACCATTAGATTCAAAATGATCGAAAAACATAGTTTAACCTGTAAGCACGCTCAAATGCGAGTCCGAATATAAAAGTTGTAAAATCCTTGATTACCGAGTCGGACCAGGCCAAAATAATGAATTTTTGTTAGAGCAAGAATTATTAAGATTCGATTATACCATTGGATTCGTAACGAAAAAATTATTGAAGATGGACTATTTATTTATCATTTTTGGAGATCAGGAAGTCGAATTATTGTCAAAAATGAAAACGACATCAAGTTTAGGGTCACCTCAGGCCAAAAATGTAAATTTTTGATAGAGACATAATTTGTAGAAATTGACCATACCATTAGATCCGGAACAAAAAATAAGACGAAATAGAGTATTCATTTGTCAGTTTTGGAGTCCAGACGGTCAAGTTATCGTCGATCAAAACAATTGACAAAATACCGAATTCGTCCCACATTTTATATAAATAATATTTTTAATTTTTTTTCTCTCATCTTCCCCAACTCGTCCAAACAGTCGTGACATAATAAACGAAAAAAATTCATTTTTTCTTCCGATCTTCCACCTCAGATCTCTCGCAAACGGTCCACTTTCGACGATCGCTGCAGAAGAGAAAAAAATCCGCAGCTGCGTTCTCTACAAAACCCACCCAACCTCTTTTCATTTCACTTTCTTTTTCATCCAATATCGTAAAAAATCAGTCGTATTTATATACGAAAAATTTGAAACTTTGACCTCGGATTTCGTCCGTTTCGGGGTCAAACCGTCTTCTGACGCAGAAGAGAGAAACGTCCGCAGCCTCATTATCTACATAACCCACCTAAATTCCTTCCATTTTCTCATCTTTTTCACCCGATATCATCGAAAATCAGCCATACGTATATACGGAGATTTCGTAACTTCGACCTCGGATTTCATCTGTTTCGGGGTCAAACTATCCTTCGCCGTAGAAGGGAGAAGGGACGAGCACATCGAGATCTTCAAAACCACCGGCCGGTTTCAAAAATCAGCCACTTCGAAGTTCGATTCATCTTGAATTCCGTACCAATCGTCTCGATTTCCGTGCACACACTTCGATCCTTTCGCCTAGAGATTGTAAGGAACTCTCAATTTCTATTACTAATCGTAGATTGTGAAAATTGCATTTAGGATTTTATCTAAAAATTTTTAATGTATTTCTAAAATATAGAATTCTTTTGTTATTTCAAAATTCACGCTAGAAATTGCATGTTTGATATGTTTAATTGTATTTTTTAACAAATCATACGTGGGTAGGATATTTTAACGGGTTATTTCCATCAATTGGGTCTTGTGCACTGCTCAGACCCCGTTTTGATATAAAATTTGTTTTCTTTTTCAATATTATTGATAAAAATAAATTCTTTAGTTGGAAAATGTGATTTAATATTAAATGAACTCATATTGAGTTGATGAATATCAGAAAATGGATATTTTATTGAAGAGATTGAAAATTATAAAAATCGAAAAAAGGGAAAAAGGGTATGAAACGGTAAAATGTCAGAGTCACACCCGAGGGGTGATGTCTGCATTTTACGTTGTTGTATTGTATGTAGGTTGGTGAACAGATATCCAGGGATAATATTACTAGTTGCATGTTTATTTACTTTCTGTTAGTGCGAGGCGCTGTTTACGTTTCCGTTTTGGTATTTATTTTAGGCCAGGTGACCACACTTGCATGGTAGGAAACTGAATATCTATTCTCAATCTTGTATTGTTAATTTCTCTTTTGTTTTCAAATGAAAATAATATATATATCTAACTATTTTGTGAGTTGTTAAAGAGTTTGTGAATGCCTGAAGGGATAGTGCGTCATATCATTCAGAATGGTGTACTATCCTGGAATGTATGGTAGGGACCACCAAGCTTATACGTGGTATGGGACGCGTATGAGAGTGGAGTCACAATTAGAATCCGGGTTTATTCCTATCTATCTTTACCAGTGAACTTATACTGTAAAGGTGGTCGTATACGAATGGTTTGTATATTTGGGAATCACATGTACGCCTGATAGGCATAGACGAAGATGATTAGTCAGTGATCACTAACAATTTATAGTAGTCGAACGTTCTGACACATCGAAAAGAGACCCATTGCTTACGGTCACGTCAAACGGCCAGCCTGAGCCGGATAAATGGTCAACCAAGTGTGGTAAACAGCGACCAGCCACAAAATCAGAAACTAAAAGCCAGAGAAGAATTGTAACATCATGTCCCGACTGGGAGCAATCCAGTCGTGAATCCCAACTTTCTAATTCCAATACTCCACCATTGTGTATTATGTATATGTTGTCTTATTTTGATATATAAAATGAAATCTATGTTTAATGTTTCCATTTGATCAATTAGGTTTGTATAAAAAGATAATGTTATAGTGAGTACTGCTGATCGATATAATGTGAGTTTTAAAATGTTAGTTGTTCATCCCTGGCTATATGTACCAGTTAATCGTAGTTTCTTCTATAAAATTTTATATATTTTAAAATGATTTAGAATGCTTATTCGTTCATGTTAAAGAGGTTATTTGCAGAAATTGTGTTATTCCTTACTGGGTAACCATTGTTACTCACCCTTTCCTTCTCCATTTTTTTAGTTTCAGATTCGAAGCTTGGCGAGGCAGGTATAGAGCACGAGTGAGAATCATCTGGTGGGTCAGATAGACAGTCAGAGTTCGTCACTTGGTGAGTATTAGGGTTATTACCCCTAGTGGTGTCGATTTGTCCAAAAAGTATTATAGATTTTGTTCTGAGCGATAGGAGTTATGTTAGAGTGAGAAATTTTCGTATAATCCTGTATTATAATTTCTTCTTCCACGCTCTGATCTTTCGTAGGTTAGTAGACGTATACAGGCTTCCACTAGTATTCTATTTTATGTGTATATATGCAGGATTGTATGTCGTTTATCAGGTGCAGGTTATACGCCTTGGAATGCTAACATAAACAGAGGAGACCATGCCGAAATTTCGATGTACCACCTAGTACCTCAAGTTTTGACATAGGGATTTGTGTTAGTGTTCGACGGGGCGCCACACTTCAAAATTAGGGTTTGGAGAAGGATAGGGAGACTTTTGGACCCACTTTTTCTAGGATTTATTTTGACCTACGAAATTAGGTTGTGGATGCTCCTATTTATAGATTTTTTAAAAGAATTAGGTTTGACTAGGTCTCATTTTAGATAAGGTGAATTGGGATTTTGACTTAAGTCTTATTTGACTGACTAGGTTTCTTTAAATTATGATTTTAATTAGGGTTTTGACTTAAGTCTTATTTAATTGACTTGGTATTTTAAATTAAGTTTTTAAATCTTGCATACAATGAAAGAATATATTTTTAAGTTTTGTGGGGAACCCCCTAATTATATTTTAATTCTTTAAACCCCTAGATGGAGGGGTCTTTTAATAAATATCAGGGGGCTCCACATAAATAAGTGGGCCACCACCAAAATTTTGCCTAAGGGCTTGATTGATTAATTTTCTTGGTCCAGATTTTTAAATTAATTTTATTAAGCTTTCACTTTACATTAATTAATATTTTACTTATTAATTTCAAAATTTAAAATTTTTAAAATTGAAAAATTATCGTTTTGCCCCTGAAGAGAACTTTTGCATTTCAAGTCATTTTTCGATGTTTTGAAATATTTTGAAATCGATTTTTCATAAGGAATTCAGTGAAATTATGAGTTTATTTTATTTATGAACTTTTTGTATGAAACGATTGCAAACCTTATGAGGGGCATTTTCTTAATTTTATCGAATTTGGTGAAAATTGATGAAATGGTTTATTTGGTTTCACTTTGTTATTTTATGTGTTCGAAAGGGTTTACCTAAGCGTACTGTGGGCTCTAGGGATGTGTAGATGTTAAGGGTATTTTGATAATTTAATAATTTTTTAATGATTTTTATCGTAAAACTTCTTTTTATCTAGAAAATGATGATTTATATGTTTTCTGGGTCATATTTTCCTGATTTAGCAATTCATTGGGATGTTCGGATCCTTGAGGGTAAAACTCTCTTCGAAACAAAAAGATTGTCAGGTCCTCGAGTGCGAGCTCTCACTGACGCCGTCAGATCCTTAAATTTTAGAAAATTCTCCCTAACTAAAAATATGCAAGTGTTGTACTTGAAATCTGAGATAAATCTCAGAGGGTTTGAGCAAAATCTGAGCAAAAATTAAGTAAAATTTGAGTATAAATTGAGCATAATCTAAGTAAAATTTGTGCATAAACTGTACATAATCTGAGTAAAAGTTGAATGTCTTACTCTGCCTACCCTAGGTGAAAGAGTAATGAAATTTTTTTTTGAAGTCCTATTCTACCTACTTGGGTGAAAGAGTAATGAACTATTATTATTATTATTATTTTTTTGAAGTCATACTCTACCTACTCGGGATGAAAGAATAATGGACTACTTTTCTAAGAGTTCTACTTTACCTACTCGGGGTGAAAAAGTAATAAACTAATTTTCTAGGAGTCCTACTCTACCTACTCGAGGTGAAAGAGTAATGAACTAATTTTCTAGGAGTTCTACTCTACCTACTCAGGGTGAAAAAGTAATGAATTATCTGAGTAAAATCTGAGCAAAATCCAAGAAAACCCTTAGCAGTATCTGCCTAAGCATAATCCGAGAAAACCCTCGTCGATATCTGAGCAAAATCCGAGATAACCCTCAGCGGCATCTAAGCAAAATCTGAGAAAACCCTCGACGGTATCTAAGTAAAATCCGAGAAACCCTTAGTAGTATCTGAACAAAATCAGATAAATTCTCAGCGATATCTAAG